>NW_027362761.1:401739280-401989280 GCF_046119375.1 Phyllobates terribilis | reverse complement strand
GTCGAGTTTCACATGAAAGTTCTCTTCTTCTCGCTATTTTGAGAGTAGCTTTAAGTAGCTTTTCTCATGATTGCATACACCTGGCTATGAAGTTCAAAGCTCAATGAGGTTACAAAACCAAAAAAAGTGCTTTAGTAAGTCAGTAAAAAGTAGGTAGGAGTATTTAAAACAAGAAAATGATAAGGGTGCCCATACTTATGCACCTGTCAAATTTTGTTTGAATGCAGATTGCACATTTTCTGTTAGTACAATAAACCTCATTTCAAGGCAGAAACATTACTGTGTCCAACAGTTATTACATATATCAAACTGAAATAGCTGTTGCAAAAACACCAATTTTTATAAAACAATAAGCTTAAGATTAATAGGGGTGCCCAAACTTTTTCATATGACTGTATATGTCACTGACATCTTTCAATCTAACTATTCTCTGTATATATAGCTATTCTCTCTATTCTATAATGTCAGGTACCGCTGTGATTTTATAGTTTGCGGCTGATGAATTGTCGGGTTTCAAGAAGATGGGTGCATGAAAATCGGACGTCAGTCGCATGGTCCGAGTGCCGTGTGATCTTTTTCACGAACCCATTGACTTACATTGGCGAGTCTCATCCGAGATACGCGGCAGTACACAGCATGCTGCAATTTTTTTCTCAGTCCGATTTCAGCTGAGAAAAAAATCGCAGATGAGATGAATAGCATAACATTGGTCTGAGTGCAATCCAATTTTTTTATCGGATTGCGTCCATTTTTCATGCATATGAGTATGAGCCCTAACACTAGTTCTACAACCTACACATATAAAAGAAAAAGTGGTGACATGTCCTCTTTAAACATTATGGATACAAAGAATAACAATGACAAAATCTTTTTTATTAAATACAATCTATCCGGACAAAGACAAATAATCCATGAAATAAAAAGCCATATGCACAATTGCTCATATTCTTTTCAGCATGATTCTGTACAAAGTAATCTAATTTTCAAGTAATCCTAAACAGTAGTGATATAAAATTATCAAAAAGAGGAAATGCCACAATATTAACATGATATCTCATCAGTATAAAGCAACATGATGGTTGAAATGTATTATATTATTCAATGAAATGCATATTAAAATGTCAGTTTGTATTAAGTGTGCTGGTATATTAGTAGATTGTATTTTTCTGGTGCATTCTCTCAATTTTGTCTTCTAGTTAAATATTCTTGTTACAGGATAACAAGTGACAAATTGTGCTCAACAATACCATTCGAGGGAAAGCCATCAGATATCGGTACCAAAAGCCTCACATTACAACTGGAATACTCCAACACGGGAGGTGCCATTTTTCACTTTAATAGAAGACATGGTATAGTACCTGGCAGCGGCTACCAAACAATGTATCTGTCACGCCAGGTGTGGGAAAGACTTAGTGCAACACAGAAGGAAAAGGGAAAGGGAGCCCAAACACTAGGGAAAGGGGGAAGTAGAGACCTCCTAGTCTGATCTGGCATCACCCTGTCTCACCTACCATCCCTATATTGCCTCTTCAGCATTCGCCGCACACGTGCCTTGCCATACTCCACCTGGCGTTCGGCTACGGCTAGGGATGGGAGGAGATGAGCACTAGTCAACCTCCACTAAACTCTATAGACAACAAGGGTAGACAAAACAGTGGGAAATGGCTTAGATTTAGATGAACTACAAATAAGCACACGGCCTCAAGCTCCAGTAAGGACGAAGTACTGCCCCTGCTAAGCTTCACAAGTAGAAATGAATATAGCCGGTGACTCCCTCTCAGACACACCAGATATATAAAGACAGCCTCTTATCTAAAAAGCTGTCTGCAATGCTAAAAGTAGAGATCTCCTGCAACCCACTGCAGGGCGACTGTCTATGACCTCTGACACACCCGTGACAGTACCTACCCCCTCCGGACACTCAGGACCAGGTTTCTCAGGAAAAGAGGTATGAAATGAGCGAACCAATCTGGGAGCGTTCACCTCTGATGTTCTCCTTTGGACCATAGCCTTTCCAGTGCACCAAGTATTGTAGAGAATGACGTTGGAGACGAGAATCTACAATACTCGAAATCTGGAACTCCAGATTACCATCAACCATTACTGGGGCGGTAGTAGAGGTGAGGGCTCAAGAGGTTCCACATACTTTTTGAGTACAGACCTGTGGAACACATTGTGGACCTTAAGGGCCTGAGGAAGTTCAAGACGAATTGCTGCTGGGTTAATGATGGCGTTTTTTTTATAGGGACCAATAAACCTAGGTCCCAGCTTCCAAGAAGGAACTTTCAATCTTATATTCCTGGTAGACAACCACACAAAGTCATACACATTCAGGTCCGGACCTGGCAAGCGTTTTCTGTCAGCTATACGTTTATACCTGTCTCCCACAGTCTTTAAATTACACAGAACACCCTGCCCTACCGAGGAGAGCGACGAAGCAAACAGTTCCTCCTCAGGAACTCCTGAAGCTCCTCCCCCCACTGAAGGTACCAAACTGTGGATGATAACCATATGCACCGAAGAATGGTGACCTCCCAGTGGATTCTTGACGATGATTATTGATGGCAAATTCTGCCAGCGGTAAGTAGGATGCCCAATTCTCCTGATTTTCAGAGACGAAACACCTGAGGTATGTCTCCAAGTTCTGATTGACACGCTCGGTCTGACCATTCAACTGAGGGTAGAAGGCAGAGGAAAAGGACAGCTGCACTCCCAGAACAGAATGCCTTCCAGAACTTGGAAACAAATTGGGTCCCCCGATCAGACACCACATTGGAGGAAATTCCATGAAGCTTCACAATCTCATTTATGAACACCTGTCTTGGCATTGGGAAGTGCAGGTAATGCTACAAAGTGAACCATTTTACTGAACCTATCTACTACGACCAAAACCACAGTTTTGCCTACAGAAATCGGTAGGTCAGTAATAAAATCCATGGACAAGTGTGTCCATGGACTACTAGGGATAGGTAGAGGAAGAAGAGTACCAGACGGACGGGTATGCGAAACCTTAGAACGCGCGCAAATACTACAAACAGCTACGTGCTCAATTACATCCCGATGCAATCCCGGCCACCAAAAACGACGAGAGAGGAGGGCCGCGGTTGCCTTACCACCTGGATTTCCAGCAAGCACAGAGTTATGATGTTCCTTGATTACTTTGCAGCGCAGATCAGATGGTACAAATAACTTTCCTGAAGGGCAGGAGGCAGGAGCGTCCCTCTGAGCCTCCAACACCTCACCCTCCAGTTCAGGATAAAGAGCCGAAATGACTACCCCTTTCTGTAATATCGGGGCAGGGTTCTCATGGTCACCACCACCAGGTAAGCTTCGGGACAAAGCATCAGCCTTGACATTTTTGACCCCTGGACGAAAAGTGACAACAAAATTGAACCTAGTAAAAAACAGGGACCATCTGGCTTGCTAGGGTTGAGAAGTATAGCTGACTGGAGATATGACAGGTTTTTATAATCAGTAATAACAGTAATAGGATTAACAGCTCCCTCCAACCAATGTCGCCATTCCTCGTAATAGGGAACTTTTGATCGCCAAAAGTTCCCTATTACACATGTCATAATTTCTCGTAGCCGAAGACAATTTTTTAGAAAAGAAGGCGCATGGACGCCATTTACCAGGGGACGAACCCTGAGACAACACAGCCCCAACCCCGACATCCGAAGCATCGACCTCCACAATAAAGGGTTGAGAAACATCGGACTGAGTATAGGTGCAGTGGCAAAATGATTTTTTAAGGAAGAAAAAGCCTGGAGGGAAGCATCCGACCATTTGGAAAAAATCAGACCCCTTCTTAGTCATGTCATTAAGGGGTTTTGTAACGGGTCTGGGAGGTGGAACCTCTGAGCAACGATACAAAGGGGCAGTCCTTGTAAGGAAGCGGGTGTCTCCCAGGGTAGGCAGGCAAGGTAGTCACGGCAAGTGACGGGGACAGTCTCTGGGTAGAAGGGCAGGAGGTCACGGCAAGTGACGGGGACAGTCTCTGGGTAGAAGGGCAGGAGGTCACGGCAAGTGACGGGGGCAGTCTCTGGGTAGAAGGGCAGGAGGTCACGGCAAGTGACGGGAACAGTCTCTGGACAGGCAGGTGGTCCCAGCACGTGACGGTAGAGCCTCCAGGTAGGCTAGCAGGCAGGTAGCAGGCGGACGCTCCCAGGTGAGCGGGTAGGAGTCTCTGGACAGGCAGGTGGTCACAGCATGTGACGGCTGAGCCTCCAGGTAGGCTAGCAGGCAGGTAGCAGATGAGCGCTCCCAGGTGAGCGGGCAATCAGATCCATAGACAGACTGGCAGGGCTGGTAGGCAGACTGTCGGACCGCAGGAATGCAAGTAGAAAGACAAGTAACAGGCAGGTATCAAGCAGGAATCTGGCAGGTAACTGGCAGGTAACTGGTTACGGGACCTGAGGGCTGAAGCAGAGTGATAGGCTATGCAACAACATTGCTCGAGCACCTCCATTTTGGAGGAGGTGCCTTATATATGGTGAGGTCCTCCGGCCATTGGCCGGGGACTCCTTAGGACGGCGCGCGCGGCCCCTTTAAGAGAGGGGGAGCGCGCGCGCAACCTAAGCACAGTGGCCGGGAAGCAGCGCGCGCTGCCAGCAGAGCTGGAGGAGGACGCCGGGCACGGAGCGGAGAGGTGAGGGGAACAGCGTCCCTGCCTAGCAGGAGGCAGGGATGCCGACGCTACAGGTTTCAGAGTAATTTTGGATGAATTTAAATGAATAAAAATTAGTAAAGCCCAGAAAACATTGTAGAGCCTTCAGGTTCTCGAGACGTTCCCAATCAATGACTGCACGGATCTTCTCCGGATCCATCTGAAAACCCGAAGATGACAACAAGTACCACAAAAAATGCACCTCCTGAACAGCGAAAACACATTTTTCTAGTTTGGCATAAAGTTTGTTATCCCTTAATATCTGGAGCACCAGCTTAACATGCCCCCGATGAGTCTCAAAATCAGGTGAATAAACCAAAATATCGTCCAGATAGACCACCACAAACCTCCCCACCAAATGATGGAAAATATAATTGATGAAATGCTGGAATACCACAGGTGCATTGGTCAAACCAAAAGGCATAACCAGACTCTCGAAATATCCTTCCGGGGTACTGAACGCTGTCTTCCATTCGTCCCCTTCTCTGATTCTAACCAAATTATAGGCTCCCTTTAAATCCAACTTGGAGAATATCTTAGCTCCCACAAACTGGCTGAACAAATCAGGAATCAGAGGAAGAGGGTATGAATCACGAATGGTAATTTGTTTTAATTTCTGGAAATCTAAACAGGGACGTAGACCGTCATCTTTTTTCTTCACAAAGAAGAACTCTGCTGCCACGGGCAAAATGAAGGTGTGATATGTCTTTTCTCCAGACTTTCTGCAATGAAATCCGTCATGGCTTGTCTCTCAGGGCCAGAAAGATTATACAGTCTGGACTTCAGTAGTTTAGCACCGGGGGTCAGGTTAATAGCACAGTCATAAGCACGATGAGGAGGCAAATCCTGACACCCCTTCTTAGAAAAAATGTCCTCAAAAGCAGACAGAAAAGCAGGTAAAAATTCCGTAGAGACAGTAGCAATGGAAATATCTAGACAGTTCTCATGGCAGTAATCTCCCCATTCAATAATTTCCCCAGTTTGTCAATCCACCAACGGATTATGTATAACAAGCCAGGGTATACCAAAGACAATCGGAGTGGGAAGATTGTCCAGAACATAGCAAGGAATGATTTCACAATGAACTGACCCCACCCACAATTTTACATTATGTACAATCTGAGTAAATGATTTCTGTGCAAGTGGTGTAAATACAAACAAATACACAAACTCAGCATCAACCATGCTGACTCCGGCTCCACTGTCAACAAACACAGAACTTTCTTTGGTTTTGCTCTCTAGCACCACATCTGCTGTCAGGACAAAAGGGGAACTGCAGTTTGGCCACAAATGCACCCATTATTTATCCAACTCCAGACTACCGAGAGTTAATTGAGTCTTCTTTTGTTTAGGAAGTGAAGGACAGGTCCCAAAAAAGTGTCCCTTTTTCCCCACAAAAAAAACATACAACTTTTTTCTTGCGAATCTCCAGGGAGATGTATGATGTAGAGACACCCCCTAACTGCATGAGTTCCTCCACCTGCCCCAGTACTGGTTCACCCCCAGACCACTCCCCTGGCAGAGGTACACAACCCCGACAAGAAGGCCCCGGAGAAGGTGGTCGCACCCGTCTATCCCGAAGGTGTCTATCAAGACGTATGGCCAAAGACATGGCAGCCTCCAAGCTCTGAGGGGTTTCATATACAGCCAAGGCATCTTTCAACCTTTCAGTAAGCCGCTCACAAAATTGACTTCTAAGGGCTGAGTCATTCCATTTGGAACTGTATGTTTCCACTGACCGAATCCCCTGCTGAAGGCTACATTGCCTAGACTCAGCCAAGGCGACTCGGTCAGGGTCATCATAGATGAGGTCCATAGCTCCGAAAAACCCCTCCACAGATTGGAGACAAACCCACTGCAGGGCGACTGTCATCTTTGACACACCCATGACAATATGGGGCTGCTTTGTTAAGACATGGCTTACATCTGGCAACCGCCCAGGCAAATTTCAGCAGATCTGCGTGGTGTGCTGGGTGTCAGATCACAAGGATAAGTCATAAATAGTTTAGTCCTGGACAACGCTTAACTAGTTTTAAAGAAGCACTCCTCCAATCAAAGTTTTTACACTCTTAATATATTGCAGTCATCATATTAAATAGTACTGTGTACTTACACTTGCTAATTTTTCCCTTCTACCCAATTAATTCGTCTCTTTTTTCTGCTCTATGTAGAATAAAGAAGTCTTTATTCACTTCATTTATCATCCCCCTCTTCAACTCTTGACCCAGCTGCTCCACCCCCTGCCAGGGACTTCTGCAGTGACTCATCACTCATACAGGGAAAATAGACCTCCTGTCTCTACATAGCGCTTAGAAGGATTCAGTTAATCAGTTTTTAAACGTGATGTCATAGACCTAATGGAAAACAAAAAAATTAACTGGATGCAAAGCCAAAATGAGCAATTGTAAGTACACAGTGCTACAGTGAAGGAAATAATTATTTGATCCCTTGCTATTTTTGTAAGTTTGCCCACTGACAAAGCTCTTAGAAATCTCTTTGGTCTTGCCCATGTTGTAGAGGTTAGAGTCTGACTGATTAATTGAGTCTGTGGACAGGAGTCTTTTATACAGGTGACCACGTAAGACAGCTGTCTTTAATGCAGGTTGATTAGGAGCGTCTAACTGGTCTGTAGGAGCCAGAACTCATAATGGTTTGTAGGGGATCAAATACTTATTGCTCACTGCAAAATGCAAATAAATTTATCTAATTTATACAATGTGATTTTCTTGATTTTTTTTGGATATTCTATCTCTCAATGTTAAAATTAACCTACCCTTAAAATTATAGAATGTTCATGTCTTTGTCAGTGGGCAAACTTACAAAAATAGCAAGGGATCAAATAATTATTTACTGCACTGTATATAATATCATGATTGCAATATATTAAGAGGATAAATATTTCGGTGGGAGCGCTTCTTTAACAGGAAAGGCTGTTTTCAGAGAAAAGGATACTTTTAAGGCCGCCCAAAATTACCGAGACACGCAGGAGACAAAGTCCCGCCCGCTCCCTTGTACTAATTGGTCTCTCCCTGCTTGTGTGTATTTAGACCATATACACACAAGCAAGGAGAGACCAATCACTCCATGTGGATGGGAATTAGTCTCCTGTGTGGCTCGGTCATTTTGGGCAGCATTTAAAGTATCCTTTTCTCTGAAAAGCCATAGAATTTCAGAGTCAAACATACAGTACAGACCAAAAGTTTGGACACACCTTCTCATTTAAAGATTTTTCTGTATTTTCTTGACTATGAAAATTGTACATTCACACTGAAGGCATCAAAACTATGAATTGCCACATGTGGAATTATATACTTAACAAAAAAGTGTGAAACAACTGAAAATATGTCTTATATTCTAGGTTCTTCACAGTAGCCACCTTTTGCTTTGATGACTGCTTTGCACACTCTTGGCATTCTCTTGATGAGCTTCAAGAGGTAGTCACCAGAAATGGTTTTCACTTCACAGGTGTGCCCTGTCAGGTTTAATAAGTGGGATTTCTTGCCTTATAAATGGGGTTGGGACCATCAGTTGTGTTGTGCAGAAGTCTGGTGGATACACAGCTGATAGTCCTACTGAATAGACTGTTAGAATTTGTATTATGGCAAGAAAAAAGCAGCTAAGTAAAGAAAAACGAGTGGCTATCATTACTTTAAGAAATGAAGGTCAGTCAGTCCAAAAAATTGGGCAAACTTTGAATGTGTCCCCAAGTGCAGTTGCAAAAACCATCAAGCGCTACAAAGAAACTGGCTCACATGAGGACCGCCCCAGGAATGGAAGACCAAGAGTCACCTCTGCTTCTGAGGATAAGTTTATCCGAGTCACCAGCCTCAGAAACAGTAGCTAAGATTAGAGACCAGGTCAATGCCACACAGAGTTCTAGCAGCAGACACATCTCTACAACAACTGTTAAGAGGAGACTTTGTGCAGCAGGCCTTCATGGTAAAATAGCTGCTAGGAAACCACTACTAAGGACCGGCAACAAGCAGAAGAGACTTGCTTGGGCTAAAGAACACAAGGAATGGACATTAGAGCAGTGGAAATCTGTGCTTTGGTCTGATGAGTCCAAATTTGAGATCTTTGGTTCCAACCACTGTGTCTTTGTGTGACACAGAAAAGGTGAACGGATGGACTCTCCATGCCTGGTTCCACCGTGAAGCATGGAGGAGGAGGTGTGATGGTGGGGGGGGGGGCTTTGCTGGTGACACTGTTGGGGATTTATTCAAAATTGAAGGCATACTGAACCAGCATGGCTACCACAGCATCTTGCAGCGGCATGCTATTCCATCCGGTTTGCGTTTAGTTGGACCATCATTTATTTTTCAACAGGACAATGACCCCAAACACACCTCCAGGCTGTGTAAGGGCTATATGACCAAGAAGGAGAGTGATGGGGGGCTACGCCAGATGACCTGGCCTCCACAGTCACCAGACCTGAACCCAATCAAGATGGTTTGGGGTGAGCTGGACCGCAGAGTGAGGGCAAAAGGGCCAACAAGTGCTAAGCATCTCTGGCAACTCCTTCAAGATTGTTGGAAGACCATTTCCGGTGACTACCTCTTGAAGCTCATCAAGAGAATGCCAAGAGTGTGCAAAGCAGTCATCAAAGAAAAAGGTGGCTACTTTGAAGAATCTAGAATATAAGACATATTTTCAGTTGTTTCACACTTTTTTGTTAAGTATATAATTCCACATGTGGTAATTCATAGTTTTGATGCCTTCAGTGTGAATGTACAATTTTCATAGTCATGAAAATACAGAAAAATCTTTAAATGAGGTGTGTCCAAACTTTTGGTCTGTACTGTACCTGGCTGAAATCATGTAGCCAGTGTCTGATACATGCTGCCCGTGGATCTGTTGTCAAGTTCCCTTTTAACTTTTGACAATTTTTTCAACCTCAATTATTCAATCTGTGCCAAAAAGAACATAAAAAGAAATGTTAGGTTGGATGTTAAATATACACAAAAAAATATGACAGCAGGCTGTAGTATAGGTGTGACATGTATGCTTGTCAAATTGGACTAGTACAAGTGGGGTGCAAAAACAGACATGAAGATCTCTAGATTTTTAAACAAAAAACATATTTTTTTTTTACAAAATTGAACAGTTTTCCTGAAAATGACTTTAAGAATTGCTAGGAAGGTAACACATAAAAAAAGTCAACACCTGCAGCGGGGCATTGTATTGGAGTGCCGTGTATAGATGTAAAATTTTACAAAGAAAACATGTGCAAAAAAAAAGTTGCTTGTGACACGCATACTTTTTGAGGTAGACTGTTGCATTTAAATGTCTGTACTTGGGGGATTTTTCTTTTAGATTTTTAAAAAGCAATAAAAACAATTATTTGCTCATCATAAAAAGGATTGCACAATAAATGCATGAGCCCCACATAGCCTCCCCATATACAGCATGAGCCCCACATATCCTCCCCGTGTCCAGCATGAGACACCCATATCCTCCCCATGTCCAGCATGAGACCGCCATAACCTCCCCATGTCCAGCATGAGACCGCCATAACCTCCCCATGTCCAGCATGAGACCGCCACAACCTCCCCATGTCCAGCATGAGAACCCCATAGCCTCCACATGTCCAGCATGAGACCAAAATAGCCTCCACATGTCCAGCATGAGAACCCCATAGTGTCCCCAAGGCCAGCATGAGACACCCATAGCCTCCCCATGTCCAGTATGAGACCCCATAGCCTCTCCATGTCCAGTATGAGACCCCCATAGCCTCCCCATGTACAGCATGAGACCCCCATAGCCTCCCCATGTCCAGTATGAGACTCCCATAGCCTCCCCATGTCCAGCATGAGACCCCTATAGCCTCCCCATGTCCAGCATGAGACCCCCATAGCCTCCCCATGTCCAGCATGAGACCCCCATACCATTCCCATATTTAGCATGAGACCCCCATAGCTTCCCTGTGTCCAGCATGAGACCCCCATTGCCTCCTCATGTCCAGCATGAGAGCACCATAGCCACCTCATGTCCAGCCAAACATCCCATACACATGAAAAAAAGAACACCACATATTCAACTCGCTCTCGTTCCCCCGGTGCTCTACCTCTGCTCCTGTCTCCGGTGCACTGACTCTCTGCAGTGCACAGCTGACGCGATGAAATGACGTCATCGCGTCAGCTGTCTCATGTGCTGACTTGTGGAAGAAGGGGCCGGCGGCCCTTCCTACACCAATGTATTCACCCCTGTCTGCATCCTGAGGATGTGGATAGCGGTGAAAGCAGGGACGGCGGGCGGGGGAGTGCACTGTGCGGCTCGTGGGCCACTGTTTTCAGCCCCTCGACTGTCTTGTTCCA
Organism: Phyllobates terribilis; assembly: GCF_046119375.1. Lineage (NCBI taxonomy): Eukaryota > Metazoa > Chordata > Amphibia > Anura > Dendrobatidae > Phyllobates > Phyllobates terribilis. The sequence goes on along the minus strand of NW_027362761.1, from coordinate 401,978,300 downwards.
CAGGCCGGATTGGAACAGCCAGAGGGCTGGATGTAGCCTGCAGGCCACACTTTGCCAAGGCCTGGTCTGGAGTATTGTCCAATGCTTTAGTACTTTCTCTAACTTTCTGTATTATTGAACTATAAGCTCTAGTGTATTTTAAATATCCTAAAATCACTCTAAAATGGCTGCATTCCCTCCCCAGGCTTTAATATAGGATCAGATAGCCACTCCAAATTACCTGAGCGATATTGTGTGATGTGATATTTGCAAAGCATTATGAGGAAGATCACGCAGTTGCACTTGAGGTAATTAACAAACAAAGCAGCACACTGTAATGCTAAGTAGCTACCTCCATAAACAACTAACAAACAAAGCAGCACACTGTAACGCTAAGTATGCGAACATGAAATATATGACATTTGAATAGCATTACTGCTGTAGAAAAAATAAATAAATGAGAAATCTTAGCGCATAAATTGCCCAATTCATGTGTACCTGTTAGCCACATTAAGGCGTCTCTCAAAATACCAGGACACTATGAATGTGAATACCTCTAAAAGAGACTATGTCTGCTTGTGTGTGGGATAATAAGATCCTGTTGCAATTAAAATCACCTGTTTTAGCCAGTTATTTTCTACAGCATTAATGATATTTGAATTACATATATTTCATGTTTGCATACTTAGCGTTACAGTGTGCTGCTTTGTTTGTTAGTTGTTTATGGAGGTAGCTGCTCCTAAGTAAGCACCTGTTCACACCTATTTCTTGTTTTGGAAGTGCCGGACAGTTTTTTTCTGCACTTGAGGTAATGTCAGCCTTTTGTTGCTGATGCAAGTCGACAGCATTTTTTGTGGGGGCAATTTACACAAATTAAATTGCAAATATTTTGAATTTGCCAGAATATGATAATATCAGAAAACTCAACTCTATTTCAATGTGCATCAATTCAATTCATTCATCTCTAATTCTAAATAATTAATAAAGACAAATCAAATAAGTTCTGACACAATTGGTCTCTCAATCCATACAGATACATATTTTATTCTGCTCACTGTGTACTTTTGTTAACTAGTTGAATTATACAGATGTAGGATATAATACAGTTAAACTTATGTTTTTTTAACTATGCACTACCCGCTGAAGCCCTAAAAAGACATTCAGCAAGACACCTACCTTAACCCCTTAAGGACAGAGCCATTTTGTATGTTAATGACCGAGCCTCATTTTGAAAATCTGACCAGTGTCATTTTTTGTGGTAATAACTCTGGAACACTTTAACATTTCCCAGTGATTCGGAGATTGTTTATTCATGACATATTGTATTTCATGTTAGTGGTAAATTTTGGCCAATATGATTTGCATTTGTTTATGAAAATATAAAAAATTTGAAAACATTGAAAATTTCACAATTTTCAAATTTTAAATTTTTATGCCCATAAATCAGATAGTTATACCACACAAAATAGTTAATAAATAACATTTACCACATGTCTACTTTACATCTGCATCATTTTTTAAACATTATTTTTTTTTAGGAAGTTAGAAGGGTTAAAAGCAATTTATCATGTTTCCAACAAAATTTACAAAACAATTTTTTTGGGGGACCACATTACATTTGAAGTGACTTTGAGAGATCTGTTTGACAGAAAATACCCAAAATTGACACTCTTCTTAAAACTGCACCCCACAAAGTGCTGAAAACAACATTCAAGAAGTTTATTAAACCTTCAGATTCATCACAGGGGTTAAAGGAACATGAAAGGAAAAAATTAACATTTTACTTTTTTTTCATAAAAATGTTACTTTAGCCCCAAATTATTTATTTTCACAAGGGTAACAGGAGAAAATGGACCACAAAATTTGTTGTACAATTTCTCCTGAGTACGTAGATACTCCATATTAGCTTGGAAGGGAAGGAGCACAGTTTGACTTTTTGAACGTAAAATTGGCGGCAATCGAAAACAGATGCCGTGTAGCGTTTGGACAGACCCTGATGTGCCTAAACAGTAGAAACCCCCCACAAGTCAACCCATTTTGGAAACAAGACCCCTCAAGGAATTTATCTAGATGTGTGGTGAGCTTCTTGAACCCCCAGGGGCTTCACAGAATTTTATAACGTTGAGCCATGAAAATAAAAAATCACATTTTTCCCACAAGGGTAGCAAGGAGAAAATGGACCACACAATTTGTTATGCAATTTCTCCTAAATACAACAATATCCCATATGTAGTGGATAACTACTGTTTAGGTACACAGCAGGGCTGGAAACGGAAGGAGAGCCATTTGACTTTTGGAACGCAAAATTGGCTGCAATAGATAGCTGAAGCCATGCCGCATTTGCAGAGCTGCTGATGTGCCTAAACAATGGAAATCCCCCACAAATGATCCCATTTTGGAAACTAGATTGCTCAAGTAATTTATCTAGATGTGTGGTAAGCACTTTGAACCCACAGGTGCATCACAGAATTTTATGACGTTGAGCCATAAAAAGGAAAAAATAAATTTTTCCCACAAAAATGCTTCTTCAGCCCCAAATTTTTTGATTTTCACAAGGGTTACAGGAGAAAGTGGACCATACATTTTATTGTGCAAATTATCCAGAGTACAACAATACCCCATATGTGGTGGAAAACTACTGTTTGGCTGCACGTCAGGGCTCGAAAGGAAAGGAGCGCTATTTGACTTTTGGAGTGCAAAATTGTCTGGAATAGATAGCGGCCGCCATGTCACATTTGCAGAGCCCCGATGTGCCTAAACAGTGGAAACTTCCCACAAGTGACCCCATTTTGGAAACTACACCCCTCAAGGAATTTATCTAGAGGTGTGGTGAGTATCTTGAATTTTAAAACATTGGATATTGAAAATAGAAAATAAATTTCTTCCCCTGAAATGTTATTTTAGCCCCAAATTTTTCATTTTCAGAATGGTAACAGGAGAAAATGGACCACATAATTTGTTGGGCAATTTCTCCTAAGAACAGAGATAACCCATATGTGCTCAGAAACTCTTGTGTGGTCACACGGTGGGGCTTGGAAGGGAAGGAGCGCTATTTGATCTTTGGAGTACAAAATTGTCTGGAATAAATTGTGAACGCTATGTCGCATCTGGAGAACTGCCAAGGTTCCAGAACAGCAGAAACCCCCATAAGTGACACCAGTTTGGAAACTACACCTCTTGTAGAATTCCTCTAGAGGTTTAGTGAGCATTTTAAACCCAAAGGTATTTCACAGAATTACTGTATAACACAGTATAACATTGGGATGTGAAAATGAAAAGTTATATTTTTTCCCACTAAAATGTTGTTTTAGCTCCAAGTTTTTAATTTCCAAAGGGCTTATAGGAGAAGATCAACCACAAAATCTGTTAAGTAATGTCTCCTGAGTGTGGCAATGCCCATTATGTGGTCAAAAACTACTCTTTAGGCACAGTGCAAAGCTCAGAAGGGAAGGAGCGCCATATCGGAGTGCAGATTTGCCTGGAATGGTTTAAGGCTGCCATGTCACATTGGCAAAACCCCTGAGGTGATAGGACAGCACAGCCCCTATAAGTGACCCCATTTTATGAATTACACCTCTTATAGAAATCATCTAGGGGTGCAGTGAGCATATTAACACCATGTGTTTCACAAAATTTTATACCATTGAACGGTAAAGAAAAATAAATTACATATTTACCACTATAAAGTTATTTTAGCTTCACAAGGGGAAATAGGTAAAAATGACCACATAATTTGTTACACAATTTCTGCTGAATGAGGCAATACCCCCCATATGTGGCTGTACAGTACTGTTTGCCAACATAGCGAGAATCGAGGGAGAAGGAGTGCTATTTTACTCTTGGAGAACAAATGTTTGTAAAATAGTATGTGGAGAGCAAATACAGAGCCCGTAAGTGCCAGTAGAGCAGAATCCCCCCTAATTGAGCCCAATTTGGAAATTACACCCATCTGGGAATTTATCTACAGGTGTAGCAATGATTTTTACTCCATGGGTGTTTTTCAGAAACGAGCAGCAATAGATGTTGCTAAGTGAAAGTGCAAATCAGATATTGTAATGCCCTAGTACATTGTAGTGCCCATACATTGAGCCCAGCTCATGTTTCTGGAGACACGCACCCCAAAAATTAAGTGGGCTCTCCTCACTACAGTAATGCCCTAACTGCGGTTTAGGCACACTGTGGGGCTCAGGAGGAGGGGGCATTTGGATTTGTTTGGTGGGAGCCATGTCACTTTTCCAGAGCCTTTGGGATATCTGCAATGTGGACACCCCCTATATTTCTATTAACAGATAACAAACCTGAGTGAGGTCTTGTTTTTTGTACATTGAATAGAAGCTTTTATTGATGGCATTTTGGGGTACAGAACATTTTGGATCAGTTCACATTTATCATGTGCTCTATGCTTAGCACTTACATCAGACTTTCCATCTAAATCTACAAAATACGTGATTCAGATGAAACCCCAAGTGATCCATTCACTAATGAGGCAGCAGAGATTCTCTGGACTTTCTGGCTTCTCTTCGGCGGTATCCGGCTTTGCAGAGGTGCACAAAACTGTTGCTGACTACGCTTTTATGCAGGCCTAAAAAGACTGACACTTTTGGAACATAGGATAGACAGTGTCTACAATGCCTCCATATGCCTCATTATGGGGAATCTCTCGTCGAGGATTCTGTCTGAATCACGTATTTTAGAGATTTACATGGAATCTCAGATGTAAGCGCTCAGTGTAGAGCACTGGATAAATGTGAGCTTAACCTTACTGTGATCTTTGGGGGGCAGAATGAACAAATCAACAGCAGGTAAAGAACTGGTTTTATTTAATCTTTACACCGTACTTAGTGCGGTATAAGTGATTAGACAACTTTATTCTTTATAGCGATACCAGATTAATATAGTTTATTTGTGTTTTGCTGCTATCACGTCATTTTTTTTGCAAAATAACGTTTTTGCATCGCCATATATTGAGAGCTATAATTTTTCTATATTTCTGCCAACAGAGTCATGTGAGGGCGTATTTTTTGCAGGATGAGTTGACATTTTTCTTGGTACCATTTTTGGGCACATAACATTTTTTGATCTCTTTCCATTTTGATTTTTAGGGGGCAAAATGAACAAAAACCAACAATTCAGGTTTTGTTTTTTGTTTTTTGCCGTTCTACGTGTGGTAAAAGTGATAAGGCGGGCTTATTCTTCGGATCAGTACGATTACAGCGATACCACATTTGTATAGTATTTTTTTATGTTTTGTCGCTTCTACACAAAAACTATTTCGTAGACAAAATATTGATTTTGTATCACTATAGTCAAAGGCCTGACAGGAAGTGGTGGAGGCGGAGCCTGCCGTGTGCTGCAAGAGTTGTGCTGTGTGTGGAGTGAGCTCCTGGGAAGGGAGGAGAGCCAGGCGGAGGTGACCGAGCGGACCGGGAGGACCAGTAGGAGGCGACCGGAGGGACGAGCGCAAGAGAGCGCTGTGGCAGCGTGCAGTGCCGGCCAGCGGAGGGTGCCAGGTGGTGGTGACCAGGAGGTGATCAGGAGGACCGGTAAGAGGCGACCGGAGGGACAAGCGCGCTGTGATAGCGTGCAGCGTCCCTAGAGGAGGTGAGTGAGGGGCAGGAGGCCGCGATAAGCGGCCCTACTGAACCCAAGTGTGTACTGTACTGTATTGTATTTGTATCTGTATTGTAATTGTATTGTATTCCCTAGTCCATATTTAATTGATTACCCCCCCGTCCATATTTAATTGATCACCCCCGTCCATATTTAAATTGATTCCCCTGAACACCCCCGTCCATATTTAACTGATCCCTCTGACCACATTAAATTGACCCCCCCGTCCTCATTTAATTGATCCCCGACCACCCCCCGTCCATATTAAAGTGATCCCCCTGACCACATTTAAATGATTGACCCCCCCAGCCCATAATTGATTGATCCCCCTTGTCCTATTTAATAGATTCCCCTTGTCCACTTTTACTCATCCCCAGTCCCTATCTATTTGCCTTATCCCCCACCATATTTAATTAACCCCTGTCCATAATTAATTGATTGATTCCCCAGACCACAATTAATTATTTCCCCAGTCCATATTTATTGATATTATTGATACTTATTGATCCCCAGTCCTTAGTTAATTGACCCACCGTCCATACCTATTTATTTGCTTTACCCCCCATCCTATTTAATTAAACCCCCTGTCCATAATTAATTGATTGATTCCCTAGTCCACAATTAATTATTTCCCCAGTCCATACTTATTGATCCCAGTCCATAGTTAATTGACACACCGTCCATACTTAATTAATCCACCTGACCCACTCAGCTGATCCCCCGTCCATACTTAATTGATACTTAATTGATCCCCCGTCCATACTTAACTGATCCCGCGCCGATATCTAATCGATACACTTGCACATCCCTAATTGATCCCCGTCCATACACCTATATATAAATAATTGTGTTTTGTACTTGTACATATATACTGACTGTATCCCCATATTTAGAATGACGTCCATGTTGGCCGGAGCCGTGCAGTGTACATCTTGCGCAATGTATGCATTCCCTGAGCTACCGCTCAGGGATCCATACTGCTGCGAGAGATGTGAGCATATCGTGCACTTGGAAGCCCAAATCCTGGATCTAAGTGCTCAGATAGCGGTACTGAGGAGCATCGACAACATGGAACGGAGTTTGCTGCTCACCGAGCAGACACTCAATGGGTCAACACTGGGGGTGGAGCTTAGTGGGGAAGCGCAGGCTGAACAGGCAGGGAGCTGGGTAACAGTTAGAAGGGATAGAGGGAAGAAGTAAAGGAAGGCTGGTTCAGAACCGGCATTATTGGAGCACGACAGATCCTCTGACCGCCGGGGGAGTGTATGCTCCAGTAATGAGGGGGAGGGGGGAAGTGTAGGGCAGGCTAGACAGGTCCTGGTAGTGGGTGACTCTATTATTAGGGGGACAGACAGGGCAATCTGTCACAAAGACCGGGATCGCCGAACGGTGTGCTGCCTCCCTGGCGCTCGAGTCCGGCACATCGCGGATCGGGTTGACAGGTTACTGGGTGGGGCTGGCGAAGACCCAGCGGTCATGGTCCACATTGGCACCAATGACAAAGTGAGTGGTAGATGGAGGGTCCTTAAAAATGATTTCAGGGATCTAGGTAGGAAGCTTAGGGCAAGGACCTCCAAGGTAGTTTTCTCAGAAATACTACCAATCCCGCGAGCCACACAGGAGCGCCAACGGGAGGTTAGGGAGGTGAATAAGTGGCTAAAGAGTTGGTGCAAGGCAGAAGGGTTTGGGTTCATGGAGAACTGGGCCGACTTCGCTGTCGGCTACAGGCTCTACCGTAGGGACGGGCTGCACCTCAATGGGGAGGGTGCAGCGGTGCTGGGGAAGAAGATGGCTAATAGGTTGGAGGAGTTTTTAAACTAGAGACGGGGGGGGAAACCAAGGAAATAGGTGGGATGTGAGGCAAGCAAGGGGGAAGGGGAGAAGTGAATATAATGAGGGTGGAGAGGGGGGTGGGGATAGTACAGTTAGATCGTTAGAGAAGAATAGGATGCTAAATAGCCCCAAAGTTTTATCTTGCATGCTGACCAACGCAAGAAGCCTGACCAATAAGGCGGATGAGCTGCGGGCGCTTATATCGGAGGAGAGGTATGACATCGTAGGTATAACAGAGACTTGGCTAGACGATAGCTACGACTGGGCGGTAAATTTAACAGATTATAGTTTATTTAGAAGGGACCGGAAACAGGGGAAGGGCGGAGGAGTCTGCTTATATGTAAGGTCACGTCTAAAGCCCAGACTAAGGGAAGATATAGGAGAGGGAGAAGAGGGGGTCGAGTCCATGTGGGTAGAGATAGAGGGGGCAAAAAATAATAATAAAATATTACTGGGGGTCTGCTATAAGCCACCTAATATAACAGAGGAGAATGAGAAACTGCTATTAGGACAAATAGACAAAGTAGCAAAACATAATGAGGTGATTGTAATGGGGGATTTCAACTACCCGGATAGTGACTGGGAAACAGAAACCTGTAGATCGCAGAAAGGAAAAAGGTTGACAAATATCAAGGATAATTATCTCTCCCAACTAGTGCAGGAACCAACGAGAGGGAAGGCCGTGTTGGACTTAATATTGACTAATAGGCCTGATAGAATAACTGAGGTACAGATAGGGGGGCACCTAGGTAATAGCGATCATAATATTATCAATTTCAAAATGCCCTTCAGTAGGGTTATCAATAAGGGAACAACTAAAACATTAAACTTTAGGAGGGCGAAGTTTGATCAGCTGAAAGAAAACCTTCAACTTATAGACTGGGACAAAGTTCTTAATCAAGGAAATACGAATAGTAAATGGGAAACCTTCAAAAGAATTCTGAATACTCAGTGCGAGAGGTATATACCGTATGGGAATAAAAGGGCCCGAAATAAGAGGAAACCAATATGGTTGAATAAGAACGTAAAAGGGGCGTTAAATAGCAAAAAAGAGGCATTCAAGAGATTAAAACAGGAAAACAGTAAGGAGGCACTAATGTGTTACAAGGAAAAAACGAGAACCTGTAAAAAACAAATAAAAATAGCAAAGGAGGAAACAGAGAGACGTATTGCTAGGGAAAGTAGATCAAATCCCAAACTGTTTTTTACGTATATAAATAGTAAAAGGATTAAATCGAATAATATTGGACCGATAAAAAGTGATGAAGGCAAAATCATAGAGAAAGATGAGGATAAAGCTAATCTATTAAATAAATTTTTTTCGTCAACTTTCACAAAGGAAAAAGAACTAACAGGAGAAATGAGAAGTGACAAACTTAATCCTCCACTAAGTATGACAAATCTAACCCAAGCTGGGGTACAGAAACGCCTCAGTAACATTAAAATAAACAAATCACCAGGACCTGATGGCATACACCCACGGGTACTAAGGGAACTAAGTAATGTGATAGACAGACCGTTATATCTTATATTTAAGGACTCTGTTGAGACTGGGTCTGTACCACTTGATTGGCGACAGGCGAATGTAGTGCCAATATTCAAAAAGGGAGCGAAAAGTGACGCCGGAAACTATCGGCCGGTGAGTCTGACGTCCGTTGTGGGCAAAATTTTTGAAGGCTTTATTAATGAGGCAATCATGGAGCATCTTGATGCTAATAATCTATTAACCCCGAACCAACATGGATTCATGAGGAATCGCTCCTGCCAAACAAACCTGATTGACTTCTACGAGGAGGTTAGCTCTCGAGTAGATCAGGGGGAACCAGTGGATGTCGTGTATCTCGACTTCTCAAAAGCGTTCGATAGCGTGCCACATAATAGGTTGGTATACAAAATGAGAATGATGGGGCTGGGGGAAAATGTCTGCAAGTGGGTAGCTAACTGGCTAAAGGATAGAAGGCAGAGGGTGGTTATAAATGGAATATACTCAGATTGGGTAAGCGTCACTAGTGGGGTACCACAGGGGTCTGTACTAGGCCCAATGTTATTTAATATCTTTATTAACGACATAGTCAACGGGATAAAAAGTAAAATATCAATATTTGCAGATGACACAAAGTTATGTAAAACAATTAATACAGAAGAGGACAGTGCAGACCTACAGAGGGATTTGGATAAGCTGGGTAGGTGGAGCATTCAATGGCAAATGAGGTTTAACGAGGAGAAATGTAAGGTCATACATATGGGAAGGAAAAATGGAAGTCACCAGTACTCACTGAATGGGAAATCATTGGGGAATTCAGAGATGGAGAAGGACTTGGGCATCTTGATTGATAGCAAACTAAATTGGAGTGCCCAAAGTCAGGCGGCTGCTGTAAGGGCAAACAGGGTAATGGGATGTATCAGAAGAGGTATAGCTGCAAAGGATGAGAACATTGTTCTTCCACTGTACAAAGCACTGGTCAGACCACACTTGGAATACTGTGCTCAGTTATGGGCCCCAATATATAGAAAGGATATAAATGAGCTTGAAAAGGTACAAAGGAGGGCAACAAAATTAATAAGGGGAATGTAGGGACTGCAATACCCAGAGAGGTTGGCAAAACTAGGACTATTCAGCCTGGAAAAGAGAAGGTTGAGGGGGGACATAATAAATGTGTACAAATATGTTAGGGGACAGTATAGAGACCTTGCCCGGGATTTGTTCAAAAGGAGGGATATTACGGTAACAAGAGGGCACTCACTAAGACTGGAAGAGAAAAGGTTTCAGCACCAGCATAGGAAGGGGTTCTTTACGGTAAGAGCAGTGAGAATATGGAATTCACTGAGTGAGGAGACGGTAATGTCGGATTCACTACACCAGTTCAAGCGGGGACTGGATGCATTTCTAGATACCAGGCAGATTTCAGCATATACTTAAAAATAAAATAAAATAGTAGGTTGATACAGGGATTTATTCTGACTGCTGGTTTCAGAGTCGGGAGGGAATTTTTCCTCAGGTGAAGATTGGCCAAATCATTTGGGGTTTTTGCCCTCCTCTGGATCAACTTTAGCAATTACAGAACTAACAGGTCGAACTTGATGGACGCAAGTCTTTATTCAGCTTTACTTACTAACTAACTAACTAAAGAGCTATAGCTTTTTTATTTGTCCGCTGATGTTGCTGTAAGACGGCTAGTTTTTTTGTGAGACAAAATGACGTTTTCAGCAATATAATTTTTATTTATATTTGTCTTTTTGATCGCGTTTTATTCCACTGTTTTTCCAGCTGTATGATGAAAAAGAATAGTTTTTTGCCTTTTTTTTAAGACGTTCACTGTAGGGGTTAACTAATGCGACAGTTTCATACAACTGGTCGTTCTGGACATGGCAATACCAAATTTGTGTACTTTTTCTTTTACTTTTATTTTTACATAAATATGTATATTTATTGGTGTAATATTTTTTGTTCTTTATTTTGTGTTTATTTTTATATTTTTTTCAATATTATTCTTACTTTTTTTTTTACTTAGTCACTCTATGGGACTTTAATTTTTATTAGTCTGATCACTGGTCTCATGCATTGCAATGCACCAGCACAGCAATGCATAAAACCTGTAGTATTACACAGTCAGGTCACCTTTTACACCCTGCCTATGTCTGGGTCTAAGAGGCCACCGTACCTAGCACACTAGGAGATCATTGTTTGACCTCCGAGTGCCATGACCAGACAACCATCGGCACCCCCGTGACAAAATCACAGGGATGCCGATGGTGGTGAGAGCGGGAGCCCCCTCCCTCTCACAACCTTCCAAATGTTGCAATCGCTCTCCATCGAATCAACTGGAGGGTTAGTCAGCCAGGGGCTGTGTGGGCACCGTCCCTGGCTGTTAAAGCAGGAGCTCGGCTATTAGCTGAGCTGAGCTCCTGCAGTGGTCATGTGGGAGGTGCTGATATTTCAGCCCCTCCTGCACAACCGTGCTGTGATTATTCAGTCAGGTTGACTGACTGACCAATCACAGCGATCTGAGTGCGGGGTTCACTGACTTGAGTCCCCACACCTCTTCCCGAGCTGCTCAGCTGTCAGTGATAGCTGTTGGCATGGAAATGTCACTGTTTGTTTACACACAATGACAGTTTTAATCCATGACATACATAGCACGTCAAGATGCAGGAACTGACACACGCTCATGGTCTGCTAGGTACGTCATTTGTCATTAAAGGGTTAAATAGGTGTCCAGCACACAGACAGATACAGAAGCCATACAATACATACTGAAGGCCATTCCATTAAAGGTAGGCTTAAACTGGGCAAAAAAATAATATGGAAAATTATTCTGCAAGACTAATATTTGCACATTGATGCAGAGCGCAAACATTTTACATAAACTGTTTATGTATTTTGCATGAGAGACATAGCAGGAGATAATAAAACAAAAGAATAAAACAAAATAAAAAAAAAAGTATAATTTATCTTAGATAACAGCTCCATCTATTGCCCAGCTTGTAAATGACTGTACTTCTAAATAGATATACACCAGTCAGACATAACACAGCTCAAGTGGATAACATGGATTATTTTAATGCAATGCCATTGCAATGAGTGGGACATATCAGGTCATGTTCTCACGTAACTTAGAGACTCTTTCTTGTGCACAAAATCTGCTGTGCTTAAGGGTATGTGCACATTATATTTTTTTCAGGTGCCCCAAAATGTCCAAGTGGAAGATACTTCAGGAAACTACTTTTATCTGGTGTTTTGTAAACATGAACCATCTTTTTTTGGTGGTTTTTTTTTGTTTCCTGAGTGCTGTTTTCACATTTTTGACCACCAGTGTTTGTTTTAGCATTCTTACATAAAAATACATATGTTCATTCTTTTTGGTTAGCGCAATTTCTAGTGGGTTTCAGAGCAGACCCACTCCAAACTGTAACGGGGCCGGGTGGTGGAACCTCTGTGCCTTGGAACAAGGAGGGACCCCGAGGGCAGGTGTTATTCTGGGGACAACCTTGTAATAGAGCAGGTGCTCCCACGGGTCAGATAGCTGGGACTGACCGGAGTAGCGGGTGGACACAACAGGTAGGTAGCAGTGTCTGGGTTAGCAGGCGGGTGGTCACGGGAAGTGACGGAAGAGCAGGTAAGAGTCTCTTGGCTGGCAGGCAGGTGGTCACGGCAAGTGACGGCTGAGCGGGTAAGAGTCTCTTGGCAGGCAGGCAGGTGGTCACGGCAAGTGACGGCTGAGCAGGTAAGAGTCTCTTGGCAGGCAGGCAGGTGGTGACAGGAAGTGACGGCAGAGCAGGTAAGAGTCTCTTGGCTGGCAGGCAGGTGGTCACGGCAAGTGACGGTGGAGCCTCCAGGTAGGCTAGCAGGCGGGTAGCAGGTGAGCGCTCCCAGGTGAGCGGGCTAGCAGGTACGGCAGGTAGCAGCAGGTAACTGGCAGGTGCTTCCTGGTCCGCAGGTGGACTTGCCCATAGACAGACTGGCGGATGCAGGAGACAGACTGTCGGGGGGAAGAGAAAACAAGCAGGCAGACAGGACTGGAAGTCAGGCTGGCAACGGGACCTGAGGGCTGAAGCAGAGGTGAGTATGCTTTGCAACAACTTTGCTCGGGCACCTCCATTTTGGAGGAGGTGCCTTAAATATGGGAGGTCCTCCGGCAATTGGCCGGGGACTCCGTAGGACGTCACGCGCAGTCCCTTTAAGAGAGGGGGAGCGCGCCCTAAGCACAGTGCCCGGGAAGGAGCGCGCGCCGGCAGCAGCGAGGGAAGGAGTGCTGGAGGACGCCTCGCCCAGAGCAGAAAGGTGAGAGGGACGGCGTCTCTGTCTAGCAGGAGACAGAGACGCCAATGCTACAGTACCCCCTACCTTTAGGCTCCCCCTTTTTTAGGCCAGAGAGAAATTTCTCAAGGTGAAGTGGGGCGTTGATGTTCTCCCTGGGTTCCCAAGTTCTTTCCTCAGGACCAAACCCCTTCCAATCCACCAGAAAGAAAGGTTCTCCCTCTTACCCTCTTGGTGGCCAGAATACTCTCTACCTCAAAGATGTCCTCAGGAGAAACCGGAGCAGGAGGAGTACCTGGATTGCTGGAAAAAATGTTAAGGACAACGGGTTTGAGGAGGGATACGTGGAAGAAGTTGGGAATGCGTAGGGTGGCCGGGAGTTTTAATTTGTAGGCTACTGGGTTAATTTGCCTGAGGACTTCGAAGGGTCCGATGAATCGAGGGCCCAACTTGTAGGAGGGTACTTTGAGACGCACATGTTTGGAGGAGAGCCAAACCTTGTCTCCTGGACGGAATTGAGGCGGATCCAGACGTCTCTTATCAGCATATCTCTTCATCCGCTCGGAGGACTGAAGAAGAGCGGACCTAGTACTCTCCCAAATGGTAGAAAATTCGCTGACAAGAGACTCCGCGGCAGGGTTGTCCACAGAAGCGGAGACGGGAACAGGAATCCGGGGATGTTGGCCACAGACTATAAAGAACGGGGATTTGGAAGAGGATTCGCTCTCATGGTTATTGTAAGAGAACTCGGTCCATGGTAGGAGATCCACCCAATCGGAATGGTGGGCATTAACGAAGTGCCGGAGGTAGCTAGTAAGAATCTGATTGATCCGCTCCACTTGACCATTGGACTGTGGGTGGTAAGCGGAGGAGAAATCCAGGGTGACATCTAGCAGCTTACATGTGGCTCTCCAGAAGCGTGAGGTGAACTGAACCCTACGATCCGACACGATGTGGAGGGGTAGGCCATGTAGACGGAAGATGTGGCGAATAAAGTCTTTAGCCAGCTCGGGTGCAGATGGGAGACCAGGCAGGGGAATAAAGTGGGCCATCTTAGAAAAGCGGTCAGCGACCACCCAAATGACCGTACACCCGGCAGAAACAGGAAGATCGGTGATAAGTCCATTGCTATGTGCTGCCATGGAGCAGCAGGTACGGGAAGGGGCAGGAGATGGCCGGCTGGTAGATGTCTGGGAACTTTGTTGCGGGCACAAGAAGAACAGGCCGTGACGAAGTCTACAACATCGTTACGCAGGGTAGGCCACCAGTAATGCCGGGTAATGAGCAGGAAGGTCTTCTTTTGGCCAGCATGGCCAGCTAGTTTAGAAGAATGACCCCAGTGAAGAACCTTCTCATGATCAGGAACTGCTACAAACGTTTTTCTGGGTGGAAGATGAGTCAGATCCAAGGGGGCCACATTCATCACCTTGGAGGGGTCGATGATGTGCATAGGCTCCTCCTCTAGATCGGAGGACAGGAAGGATCGGGACAAGGCATCAGATTTGACATTCTTGTCCGCCGGGTGGAAATGTAGGATGAAGTCGAAGAGGGCAAAAAACAAGGACCATCGGGTCTGACGCGGATTAAGTCTCTGGGCATTTTGGAGATATGCCAGATTTTTGTGATCCGTGTAGATGATCACTGGGTATAGAGCCCCTTCAAGCAGATAGCGCCACTCCTCCAGTGCCAATTTGACGGCTAGCAATTCGCGGTCTCCTATGGAGTAGTTGCTCTCAGAAGAGGAGAAGATTTTGGAGAAGAAGCCGCAGGTTACCATTCTCCCGGAAGAAGATTTTTTGGGTGAGTACCGCTCCGGCTCCGGAGGAGGAGGCATCAACCTCCAGGTAGAATTGTTTATTGCAGTCCGGACGGTGCAGGACTGGGGCAGAGGTGAAGGCTTGCTTTAAGGAAAGGAAGGCTTCCTCGGCTTCGGGCGGCCATAACTTGGGATTTGCCCCCTTACGGGTGAGCGCAGATATGGGAACAGTCCGGGACGAGAAGTGTGGGATGAAGAGACGATAGTAATTGGCGAAGCCCAGAAATCGCTGTATCGCCTTCAACCCCTCTGGACGGGGCCACTTTAGGACAGCAGAGAGCTTCTCGGGATCCATTCGCAGGCCTGTCCGGGAGATAACATAGCCCAAGAATGGAAGGGAGGTCTGTTCGAATAGGCACTTCTCGTATTTGGCATAAAGGTGGTTCTGCCTGAGCCTAAGCAGGACCTGACGAACATCCCTCCGGTGTGTGGGCAAATCCGGAGAGAATACCAAGATATCGTCCAGGTATACCACCACGCAGGAGTAAAGGAGGTCACGGAAGATGTCGTTGACCAGTTCTTGGAAGACGGCGGGAGCATTGCAGAGACCGAAAGGCATCACACGGAACTCACAGTGACCGTCCCGGGTATTGAATGCTGTCTTCCACTAGTCTCCTTGACGGATACGGACCAGGTTATATGCACCATGTAGATCTAGTTTGGAGAAGATCCTGCCGCCTTTGAGGCGATCAAACAACTCAGAGATGAGCGGCAGGGGGTATTTGTTTTTTACCGTAATCTGATTAAGTCCTCTATAATCAATACAGGGACGAAGCGAGCCATCTTTCTTTTTGACAAAGAAGAATCCGGCTCCAGCTGGGGAGATAGATTTTACATTCTCTTCAATGTACTCAGACATGGCCCGGGTTTCGGCCGCTGACAACGGGTAAATACGCCCACGGGGTGGAGTGGCGCCAGGTACCAGGTCGATCGGGCAATCATATAGCCTATGGGGTGGCAACAGGTCTGCTTCCTTTTTACCGAAGACATCCGCATAGGGCCAGTAACGAGCCGGAAGACCGGGTAAATTAGCTGGAGTAGGCGGAGGGCGAGCTGGGCGGACCGGAACCAGACAGGTCTTATGGCAGCCTGGACCCCACCGGAGTACTTCACCGGATCGCCAGTTCAATACGGGTTCATGTGTCTGGAGCCAGGGTAGACCTAGCAACAGGGAGTGAGAGAGTCCGGACAGCACATGGAAAGAGATTTTCTCAGAGTGCAGCATTCCCAACTGCAAGGTTAAGGGTTCAGTGACGAGC
The DNA here is from genome assembly GCF_046119375.1 of Phyllobates terribilis. Classification (NCBI taxonomy): domain Eukaryota; kingdom Metazoa; phylum Chordata; class Amphibia; order Anura; family Dendrobatidae; genus Phyllobates; species Phyllobates terribilis. Next base: position 401,962,045 of record NW_027362761.1, on the reverse strand, counting down.
AGGATGGTCACCGGAAGGAGTCTTCCATCCACGGAGGCAACCGACAATGGTTCAGCCAGGGGCTTGGTGGGAATACGGTATTTCTCTACCAGAGACTGGGAGATGAGGTTTCCAGCAGCTCCAGAGTCTAGGTGGGCAATTTCAAAGTGCCGATTCTCTCCCCAGGAGATAGAGACAGACAAGGGTAGAGATGGAGAGGGTTTACTTTTGTCTAGGAGGACCTCTCCGAGCGGTCCTAGACACTGGAGTTTCTCGGCTTCTCCGGGCAGGAACGGATCAGGTGCTCCTTACTGCCACAGTAGAAACAGCTCCCCTCGGCGTGACTCTTGGAGAGTCTTTACCATCTTGGTCTGGTCGATCTGCATGGGCTCGGGTGAGTGCGCCCGGGGAGAGACAGATGAGGAGACAGGTCTCTGGAAAGTAGGAGCAAGGCGGGGAAACCTCCTCTCACAGGTGGTCTCCTTCGTACGTTCCTGGAACCGGATATCAATCCGGGTAGCTAGAGTCACCAAGTCATCCAGGGTGGTTGGAACGTCCCGACCGGCAAGTTCGTCTTTAATCCGACTGGAAAGGCCGTCCCAGAAGACGGACACCAGGGCCTCGTTATCCCAGGCAAGCTCAGAAGCGAGGGTATGGAACCGTATGGCATATTGGCCCACGGTGAGACTCCCTTGGCGGAGACGTAGCAGAGAGGAGGCTGATGAGGCCTTTCGTCCCGGTTCATCAAAGACTTTCTGGAAAGCAGTGAGGAAAGCCGGCAAGTTGGATACCAGGGGATCCCCTCTCTCCCACAGGGGATTTAGCCAGGCCAGTGCTTCCCCAGTGAGATGGGACATGATGAAGGCCACTTTGACCCGGCCGGAGGTAAAATGATGTGCCAAGAGTTCAAAGTGCAGGGTGCACTGGTTAATGAAGCCTCGAGCCAAGGTGGGATCTCCACCAAAACGGGGTGGTGCAGAAAGCCGGGGACCAGGACCGGGTACCATGGTATTGTTGGGCAGCGGCGCTGCAGAGGCGTGGGTCGTGCGACTGGAGGCAGGTCCCGAAGGAGCAGTCAGTGTGTCCAGGTGGGAGTTGACATTACGCAGGTGATTCAGGATGGATTCCTGTTGGGATCTCTGATGGGAGACTTCATGGAAAAAGTCAGAGTTCCATGACCCGAGCAAACTGTAACGGGGCCGGGTGGTGGAACCTCTGTGCCTTGGAACAAGGAGGGACCCCGAGGGCAGGTGTTATTCTGGGGACGACCTTGTAATAGAGCAGGTGCTCCCACGGGTCAGATAGCTGGGACTGACCGGAGTAGCGGGTGGACACAACAGGTAGGTAGCAGTCTCTGGGTGAGCAGGCGGGTGGTCACGGGAAGTGACGGAAGAGCAGGTAAGAGTCTCTTGGCTGGCAGGCAGGTGGTCACGGCAAGTGACGGCTGAGCGGGTAAGAGTCTCTTGGCAGGCAGGCAGGTGGTCACGGCAAGTGACGGCTGAGCAGGTAAGAGTCTCTTGGCAGGCAGGCAGGTGGTGACAGGAAGTGACGGCAGAGCAGGTAAGAGTCTCTTGGCTGGCAGGCAGGTGGTCACGGCAAGTGACGGCGGAGCCTCCAGGTAGGCTAGCAGGCGGGTAGCAGGTGAGCGCTCCCAGGTGAGCGGGCTAGCAGGTACGGCAGGTAGCAGCAGGTAACTGGCAGGTGCTTCCGGGTCCGCAGGTGGACTTGCCCATAGACAGACTGGCGGATGCAGGAGACAGACTGTCGGGCGGAAGAGAAAACAAGCAGGCAGACAGGACTGGAAGTCAGGCTGGCAACGGGACCTGAGGGCTGAAGCAGAGGTGAGTATGCTTTGCAACAACTTTGCTCGGGCACCTCCATTTTGGAGGAGGTGCCTTAAATATGGGAGGTCCTCCGGCAATTGGCCGGGGACTCCTTAGGACGGCACGCGCGGTCCCTTTAAGAGAGGGGGAGCGCGCCCTAAGCACAGTGCCCGGGAAGGAGCGCGCGCCGGCAGCAGTGAGGGAAGGACTGCTGGAGGACGCCGCGCCCGGAGCAGGAAGGTGAGAGGGACGGCGTCTCTGTCTAGCAGAGGGCAGAGACGCCGATGCTACACAAACCCACCTGAAGAAAACATTGTGTGAACATATCCTAACAGTTCAAGCACAGTGGAGGTGATTTCATGAAAACTCATGCCCACTGTGAGTTTGACCATTTCTGGAACATGACTACTTCTCAAATTTTTTTGTCCATGCATAATTTTACAATCATTAAAGTATGGCAGATGAAAGTTATATCTTGTAAAGGGAACACATGAAATAATACAATTGCTATGTTTTAATGAGACAGAGCAATATACAATACAGATCAAAAAATATAAATCCAAACAATATTGGAAAAATCCTTGAACAATCCCAATGTATCTACATATTGGTTCCAGATATAGTGATTTTATACAAAGGTTCAGCTATATTGGTGAGAAATAATTTAATTAATCTCTAGCATGTTGGCCAATGTACTTCAATGGAACCTGGCAATAATAGCTGCTGCTTGTAATTAGAGATGAGCGGTGTTCGACTCGAACTGTTCGCCAATCTCAAATTCGAGCTGTTTTGGGCGGAGTTCGAGTCATTCGACGAACTCGAACGATTTGCCAAAAATTAGGCTGTTCGAGGTTATGTTCGATAACTGTTCGTGCACAAAAAGAGAAACTGGATTTTTTCACAGTAATACTGTTAATTAGTGATGAGCGAGCATGCTCGCCACTGCTCGGTACTCGCCCGAGCATCTCAGTACTCGAGATGCTCGGAGCTCGCCGAGTACTTGCGCGATGCTCGGGCGGGAGCTCGGGTCCCCGTCCTGCATGTTTGCCGCTATTTAGAGCACCAATCATGCAGGAATTGTCTGCCACTCACTGTAATATCACAGCCATGGTGATTGCCCAAATCGATGGGAACAGTGCTCACAGTGAAACATGAAAAGCCGGCAATTCATATGCGGCATACATCAGTACCCGACAATTTAGAACAGAAAGAATAGAGCATCACACATAGATTAGATAGATAGAAACATGTCAGTCACATATATAATAAGTACAGTGACAGTGTTGGTTACTGTACTTGTCATTTAGTATTAAAATAAAGGATTTATTAAAAAACAAATTGGCGTGGGGTTCCCCGTAATTTTAGTCTCTAGTGGAGGTTAAGCAGACGGCTGGGGCAGATGTTTGAAGCCTGGGAAGGGGGTAATACCCACGGAGCTTCCCAGGCTACTAATATCAGCCCCCAGCTGAATACCTAGCCTTTACTAGCTATTAAAATGGGGGACCCAAAAAAAAAATGACGTGGGGTCCCCCCTATTTTAATAGCTAGCAAAGGCTAGGCAGAAAGCTGGGGGCTGATATTAAGACAGCAGATATTAGGCAGACAGCTGGGGGCTGATATTAATAGCCCAGGAAGGGTGCCATGAATATTGGCCCCCTCCCAGGCTAGAAACACCAGCCGTCAGCCGCCCCAGAAATGGCGCATCCATAGGATGCGCCAATTCTGGCACTTAGCCTCGCTCTTCCCACTGCCCTGTAGCGGTGGCAGTGGGGTAATTTGGCTGGGGCTGATGTCAGCTTATAATGCCAGCTGACATCAAGCCCAGGTTAGTAATGGAGAGGCATCTATGAGACGCCCCCATTACTAACCCCATAGTGAAAGTTAAAAAAAAAACACAAACACCCAGAATAAAGTCCTTAATAGAAATAAAGACACAATTCTTTAATGTTCTAAATTAAACTCTACTTACCGTCACGCCCATTCCAGCTTAAGCCAACGATCTCCTGCAATAAAAGTAAAATAATAAACCAACCTCATCCTTACCTTTCCATGGTTCCCAGGACGGCTTCAGCTCTGCTACATTGACATGACAGGCTGGATCGCAGCAGAAAGCTGCCATCCCGCTTGCCATGCCGCAGACACTGAGAAGCGCAGGCATGCTTGCGCTCTGCAGTGTCTCTGAAGGATGAAAAGCTGGATGGCAGCGCTCTGCTGCGATCCAGCCTGTCATCTCAATGCCATCCCAGCGTGGGAGAATTCTCCTGCTCAAGCGGTGAGTGCAGGAGAATTCTCCCACGCTGTCAGTGACGACGTGCATGAGGTGAGCTGAGTTCATTGGATATGAACTTGGCTCATCTGGATGCCGTCACAGCCAGACACTGAGGAGCTTCACTGAGGACCTTCTCAGTGTCTGCGGCATGGCAAGCTGGATGGCAGCGTTCTGCTGCGATCCAACCTGTCATGTCAATGTAGCAGAGCTGAAGCTGTCCTGGGAAACAAGGAAAGGTAAGGATGAGGTTGGTTTATTATTTTACTTTTATTGCAGAAGACATAGGCTTCAGCTGGAATGGGCGATAAGGTAAGTAGAGTTTAATTTAGAACATTAAAGGAATGTGTGTTTATTTCAATTAAAGGACTTTATTCTGGGTGTTGTGTTTTTTTTAAATACTTTACTAGAAATTCATGGCGGTCATATCTAATATTGGCGTGACCCCATGAATTAGGGCCAGCTGATAATGCCAAGCTGGCCCTATCCCCTTTATTACCCAGTGAGCCACCGCACCAGGACCCCGGATGAGTTGGGTACAGCGCCAGAAGATGGCGCTTCTATGAACGTGCCATTTTCTGGGGTGGCTGCGAACTGCAATTCGCAGTGGGGGGGGGGGGCAGAAAGCTTGGGCCTCCGTGCTCTGCGGATTCCAGTCCCCAGCTGCCTAGTTGTACCTGGCTGGACACAAAAATAGGGAAAAGCCCCATGTATTTTTTTTTTATTATTTCATGAAATTCATGAAATAATAAGAAAAAAAGGGCTTCCCTATATTGTTGTGTCCGGCCAGGTACAAATAGGCAGCTGGGGGTTGGGGGCAGCCCGTTCCTGGATGCTGTACCTGGCTGGCATACAAAAATATGGCAAAGCCCATGTCTAAATTTTTGGGAAAAATTAATTAAAAAATTTAAAAAAAATAATAATAATTTAGGGACTCCTCAAGTGGAGGGGTTAATAAAGATGCCATCCCTAAATGTTTTTTTTTAATTTTTTAATGAATTTTTCACCAAAAATTTGACGTGGCCTTCGCCATATTTTTGTGTCCAGCCAGGTACAGCAGGCAGGAACGGGCTGCCCCCAACCCCCAGATGCCTATTTGTACCTGGCTTGAAACAAAAATACAGGGAAGCCCTTTTTTTAATTATTTCATGAATTTCATGAAATAATAAAAAAAAAATTGACATGGGGCATCGCCCTATTTTTGTGTCCAGCCAGTTACAACTAAGCAGCTGGGGGCAGGAATCTGCAGCTTAGGGTGGCCCAAGCTTTCTGGGCCCCCCCCCCGCTGCAAATTGCAGTCCGCAGCCACCTCAGAAAATGAAGCGTTCATAGAAGCGCCACCTTCTGGCGCTGTACCCAAGTCATCCAGGGCCCTGGTGCAGTGGCTCACTGGGTAATAATGGGGTTAGGGCCAGCTTGGTATTATCAGCTGAAATAAACACACATTTCTTTAATGTTCTAAATTAAACTCTACTTACCGTATCGCCAATTCCAGCTGAAGCCAATGTCTTCTGCAACAAAAGTAAAATAATAAACCAACTTCATCCTTACCTTTCCATGGTTCCCAGGACGGCTTCAGCTCTGCTACATTGACATGACAGGCTGGATCGCAGCAGAAAGCTGCCATCCAGCTTGCCATGCCGCAGACCCTGAGAAGCGCAGGCATGCTTGTGCTCCTCAGTGTCTCGCTGTGATGGCATCCAGATGAGCCGAGTTCATGTCCAACGAACTCAGCTCACCTCATGCACGTCACTGACAGCTTGTGAGAATTCTCCTGCGCATGCGGTGCCGGCAAATGAAGTCACCGCTTGAGCAGGAGAATTCTCCCACGCTGGGATGGCATTGAGATGGCAGGCTGGATGGTAGCAGAACGCTGCCATCCAGCTTGTCATCCTTCATAGATATTGCCTGCGCTCCGCAGTGTCTCTGAAGGATGGCATGCTGGATGGCAGCGTTCTGCTACCGTCCAGCCTGCCATCTCCGTGCCGTCCAAGCGTGGGAAAAATCTCCTGCTCAAGCGGTGACGTCATTTGCCGGCACCGCATGAGCAGGAGAATTCTCTCACGCTGTCAGTGACGGGCATGAGGTGAGCTGAGTTCATTGGACATGAACTCAGCTCATCTGGATGCCGTCACAGCGAGACACTGAGGAGCGCAAGCATGCCTGCGCTTCTCAGTGTCTGCGGCATAGCAAGCTGGATGGCAGCTTTCTGCTGCGATCCAGCCTGTCATGTCAATGTAGCAGAGCTGAAGCCGTCCTGGGAACCATGGAAAGGTAAGGATGAGGTTGGTTTATTATTTTACTTTTATTGCAATAGACATTGGCTTCAGCTGGAATGGGCGTGACGGTAAGTAGAGTTTAATTTAGAACATTAAAGAATTGTGTCTTTATTTCAATTAAAGGATTTTATTCTGGGTGGGTGTTTCTGTTTTTTTTAACTTTCATTATGGAGTTAGTAATGGGGGCGTCTTATAGACGCCTCTCCATTACTAACCTGGGCTTGATGTCAGCTGGAATTATAAGCTGACATCAACCACAGCCCTATTACCCCACTGCCACCGCTACAGGGCAGTGGGAAGAGCGAGGCTAAGTGTAATTTCTGGGGCGGCTGATGGCTGTTGTTTCTAGCCTGGGAGGGGGCCAATATTCATGGCACCCTTACTGGGCTATTAATATCAGCCCCCAGCTGTCTGCCTAGCCTTTGCTAGCTATTAAAATAGGGGGGACCCCACATCATTTTTTGGGGGGGGTCCCCCATTTTAATAGCTAGTAAAGGCTAGGTATTCAGCTGGGGGCTGATATTAGTAGCCTTGGAAGCTCCGTGGGTATTACCCCCTTCCCAGGCTTCAAACATCTGCCTCAGCCGTCTGCTTAACCTCCGCTAGAGACTAAAATTAAGGGGAACCCCACGCCAATTTTTTTTTAATAAATCCTTTATTTTAACGCTAAAGAACAAGTACAGTAACCAACACTGTCACTGTACTTATTATATATGTGACTGACATGTTTCTATCTATCTAATCTATGTGTGATGCTCTATTCTATTCTATTCTGAGCAGTTTGTCAACTTTTGGACACCTTTGAAGGTGTTTCTATGTGTTTTCTATGTGTTTATATGTGGTTTTTTTTTTGCCTGCCATTGGTTTTAATGGTGTTCGACGAGCCGTTCTACGAACATGCCGGTGTTCGACGAACCGAACCCGAACACTACGGGGGTGGTTCAACATTACTTGTAACGTTACAAAATGTTTCGGATGTCACTGAATATTGCAGTTGTTGGTTTCACCCCCCGCAAAATATAATATTGCACATGATAAAAGGAGCTCCAAACTGACACTCCCATGAGGGTTGTAGTTTATGGCGGAAAGTAAGTTTTTCTTATTTTGTATGGTAGAAGGTTGTGCTATGTTCACCTTCTGTTCTGTCCTTCATTCTCTTCTATCATGTCTCCTTATCTTAAGCAATGATGCCTGAGTTACTTTTTATGTGTTTGAATATCTAGCAAGTGATTTGGATGGAGCCGGGTAAGTTAATTTTTACTGTTAATGAGGGCTGAGTACAATTATTTGATTGTAATAGAATCCTACTCGAATATACAAAAAAATCAGCATTTTTGAGAATATGGATTTTGTACATTTGCTTTGTGCAGATGAAGTAAAATGACAGTCAGCCAGATGCAATTTTGCAGAACTCTAGATGGCAGGCAAAAGTTAAAAAACAAAAAAAACAAACATACTCATCATTCCAGCCCCTCTGCTGTTTGCTGCCCGGTCATCATAGCTGCCCCTTTTTTTTTCAGCCATAGCGAACCGCATCTCTTAGGTCGCACTTTGCGACTTTACGGAAAGGAGATACAGCGCGCAGTGGGGGAAAGAAGAGGCTGCGCGGATGACTGAGCGATGGGCAAGTAGCAGCAGAGGGGCCGTCACGTGAACATTGAGGTGAGTATAACTTTTTTTCACTCTTTACAACCAGAGAACATTCTCATCTTCACCATAAGGAGCAACACTATTAGCAATTATTTTCTCCACCTTCAAACACTTCACAGGCAGATGGGGCCTATTAGATAGGATGAGGCTAGTGGTGATTGCGGATCTACTATAGAGCGACAAACTATAACTGATACAGATATGTCCCTCCCTTAACATTTCTAAAATGTCAATAATCTTAATTTGCCATTATACAAGTTCAAACCTGCACCATTCCATATCAAAATATGTGTTATAGTACAGTATGCATTAAAAAAAAAAACTAAAGAAATGAACTGGGATATAAATTGGTGTGCATGCAGCATTTTAAGAGCATGTTCACCCACGGCCACTAAACAGAAAAAAGCAAAGCCAGAATCATAATATTCAAACACCCTACAATAAATAAACAGCAATAGTGCATGAAAGTAATATAGGGTACTTGGTTAACATAATTTTGATCAAAATAATGCGAAAGCCATCCCACCTCATCACGGTGACCCTATTTGGGACAGTCCTCACTCTAATATTTAAAACCTTACCGTTTATCAAGTGACATGCATGTGGATAAGGGCTGAGAGACTGAACCCTACTAGTGGACACACATACATGGGGAACAAGATGAATAGTATTCCCAGCTCAAGGGAAAGGCAAGCCACACCTTTATATGTACTTGGAGCACACTAACTTCATCTTCTGTTCTGCCCTTCATTCTCTTCTATCGTGTCCCCTTTTCTTAAGCAATGATGCCTGCGTTAACTTTTATGTGATTTGAATGGAGTCGGATAAGTCAAATTTTACTGTTAATTAGACATGAGTACATTTATTTCACTGGAATTTGAATTCTACTTGAATATGCAAACAAAATCTGCATTTTAGAGACTATGGATGTTTGTAAATTCTTTGTGAGGAGATGCAGTAAAATGTAGTATGGCCAGGCACCATTTTGCTGAACTGGAGACGGTCAGCAAAAGTTTAGATAAAAAAGCTTATACTCACATGTCCAGCCCCTGCCCCTTTTTTCCTCCATCACGATCTGCTTCTCCTAGGCCTCAGAGGACATTGTGTGCGGCACATGGTGACGTTACAGAAAATATATACGGCTCGCAATGGGGTAAAGAGGCTGCTCTGGGGACTGGACGATAGGCAGCTAGCAGCAGAGGGACTAGACAGGTGAGGTGAGTATAAGTTTTTTTTGTTTCTTTACATCTTACAATTACTATGCTCAAGGGTCTGTAGAGAGCCTACAGCATAGTAATGAACCATTTAATTTGTAGAGAATAATTTTGCTGTGAATTGAATTTACAGGTAATATCTGCTCAATTTGGCTAATTGGAATTTTGGTAGATCCGTTCATCTCTACTGGTAATGTATATTGTTTCTTTGATAACGCTCAGTTGCTGTTTATAACCAGCTGTTTATGCTCCACATTCTGAAGATGAGAATGTAAAAACATTCTCATCTTCACAATATGGAGCTACACGATTAGCAATCATTGTCTCCAGCTGCAAAAACATCACAGGCAGATGGGGTCTATTAGAAGGGATGAGGCTGGTGGTGGCCGATCTACTATAGAGCGACACACTATGATTGTTACAAATGTGCATTTGTAACGTTTCTAAAATTAAATTAATCTTAGTTTGTCATTATACCAGTATGTAGTATTGTACATCTGGGGATAGGTTGAGTTAATAGAAAGTGATAGAAGAACCAAGAGTGACAGGTGATGGCAACTACTGAAAGATTTCCATAAAAGTCAATGGAAACTCTGAGATAGTAGGAAGTATATGACTCCTACGTAGATTACCCTCTAAATGATAGGGTTCCAGATTAGATAACAATGAGAAAGTCTTATAAGTGCGTACAGATCTGGGTAATGGTACTACTCAGGGTACTTGTGTTCTAAATTGCTGTGGAAGCCCTCAGTGACGGCTTTAGATTAGGGTCTTGTCAAGAGATGATTGACTGAGGAGACCAGTGAGTTTGGAATAAATGTTTGGGGTCAGGTTTTGAGGAGTGGCTAAGGCTTTAAAGTGCAGGAACAAGTTAAGGACAAGTTTGGTAAATTAGATTTATACATGACTCCCTTCTTCACTACTGTCTAATGTTCAGTATTTCTCTCTGTGCTTTACAGATGTATAAAGTCCTGAACTAGAACTGTCTTATCTACTTATAGGATGGAGAAAGGTGAGGGTGACATGTCGACATAGAAGGTGGTGGAGGAGATTAACATCAAGAAGGAAAAGGAGATTAACATCCAGGTTGAGAAGGAAGTGGAGATTAACCCCTTTACCCCCAAGAGTGGTTTGCAGGTTAATGACCAGGCCAATTTTTACAGTTCTGACCACTGTCACTTTATGAGGTAATTACTCTGGAAAGCTTCAACGGATCCCGCTGATTCTGAGATTGTTTTTTCGTGACATATTGTACTTCATGATAGTGGTAAAATTTCTTCTATGTCACCTGCGTTTATTTGTGAAAAAATTGGAAATTTGGCGAAAATTGTGAAAATTTCGCAATTTTCTAAATTTTAATTTTTATGCCCTTAAATCAGAGAGATATGTCACATAAAATAGTTAATAAATAACATTTATGACCACACCGCCCCCCGAGGAAGCCCACCACGTGAAACGCGCGTCGGGGCGCGATCACAGCGGACATATATGGGTAAACCTGACTTATGCTCAACAGTGAGCGCATAGATATACCTATATACTATTTGTGAGATTGATACTGGTAATTATGCATATGGCAGTGGCACTGCCTTATGAGTCCATGCACGTCTGTGCCTCTAACTGTGAATGCTGTCATTTTCTGCGTTGATTTATATAGAGGACTCCTCATGCAGTGCTTATTGAGCCCCCATGTCCCTCTGTGATCCTCTTTTTCATGTGTTTCTCACTTTATACCTATTGACCTTCTTTTTATACTTTTGTAGTGTTTCTTGTTTTTAATATACCTAAATAAAATATATACCTTTTAATTCATCTGTTTGCACTAATTGTATTTTCTGGGGTGCACCATTTCTCTTATAGGTTCATAAACATTTCCCACATGTCTACTTTACATCAGCACAATTTTGGAACCAAAATTTTTTTTTAGTAGGGAGCAATAAGGGTTAAAAGTTGACCAGCGATTTCTCATTTTTACAACAAAATTTACAAAACCATTTTTTTAGAGACCACGTCACATTTGAAGTCACTTTGAGGGTCCTTTATGACAGAAAATACCCAAAAGTGACACCATTCTAAAAACTGCAACCCTCAAGGTGCTCAAAACCACATTCAAGAAGTTTATTAACCCTTCAGATGCTTCACAGGAATTTTTGGAATGTGGAAGAAAAAAATGAACATTTAACTTTTTTCACAAAAATGTTCCTTTAGACCCAATTTTTTTTATTTTCGCAGGGGTAACAGGAAAAAAATGGACCCCAAAATTTGTTGTGTTATCTCCTCTGAGCACACAGATACCCCATATGTGAGGAAAAACCACTGTTTGGGCGCAAAGCAGGGCTCGGAAGGGAAAGAGCGCCATTTGACTTTTTGAATGTAAAATTTGTTTAGAGAGCCCCTGATGTGCCTAAACAGTGGAAACCCCCCACAAGTGACACCATTTTAGGAACTAGACTACTCAGGGAACTTATCTAGGTGTGTGGTGAGCACCCTGAACCCCCAGGTGCTTCATAGAAGTTTCTAATATTGAACCGTAAAAATAAAATTTTCACATTTTTTCAACAAAAATGTTTTTCAGCCCCCAATTTTTCATTTTCATAAGGGTAACAGGAGAAATTGCACCATGCAATTTGTTGTGCAATTTCTCCTGAGTAAGCCAATACCCCATATGTGGGGGAAAACCACTGTTTGGGCACACGGCAGGGTTCGGAAGGGAAGGAGCGTCATTTGACTTTTTGAATGTAAAATTTGCTTGAATAATTAGCAGACGCCATGTTGCGTTTGGGGGGTCCCTGATTGTGCCTAAATAGTGGAAACCACCCCCCACTTCCCCCAGTGACTTCATCTTGGAAACTACACCCCTCCAGGATTTTATCAAGGGGTATAGTGAACATTTTGAACCCAGAGGTACGACACAGAATTTGATAACATTAGGTCATCATACTGAATAAGTTGTCATTAGTCTTGAGTGCAAGTGCTCGCTATTTGAGTTTGCATCAGGTGCTCGGGTATGCACCAAGTATTGCGGGTGCTCAAGTGACATGCTTAAGTCCCTGCCCCGCATGTTTCACAGTTATTAGACACCCAAAAAAAAACATGTGGGTATCGCTCATGCATGGCAGGCAATCCCCGCAAGGATTTTTTGGCTGTATAACAGCTGCAAAACATTTTGGGCGGAGACTCGAGCACGTCACTCGAGCACCCGCTATACTCTGTGCATACCAGAGCACCTGATGCAAACTCAAGCAGCGAGCACTTGCGCTGAACATTAGTCGCCATATCGTCATTTTTTTTCTTTACTTCTGAAAAAATCCCAACCCTAACCTTAGTTCAACCCTAACCCTAGCCCAACCCTTGCCCAACTCTAACCCTAGCCTAACCCTAACCTAACCCTAGCCTAACCCTAGACTAACCCTAGCACAACCCTAACCGTAGCCCAACCTTAACCCTAGCCCAACCCTAACCCTACCATAACCCTAACCCTAGCACAACCCTAGCCCAACCCTAACCCTAGCCCAAGCCGAACCCTAGCCAAACCCTAACCCTAGCCCAACCCTAACCCTAGCCCAACCCTAACCCTAGCACAACCCTAAAGTTTATTTTTTACGCCGTTCCTCGTGCTGTATAAGTGATTACTTAGACGTCTTTATTCTTCGGGTCGGTGCAATTACAACAATGCCAGATTCATATCGGGTTTTTATGATTGACAGCTGTCACACACTAAAAGACGCATTTTTTTTTGCAAAGACTAGTTTTTTCATTGCTATATTTTGAGAGCTATAATTTTTCCATATTTCGGCCGACAGAGTCATGTTGATGTTTTTATTGGTACCATTTTCGGGCACGTGATATTTTTTGATCGCTTTCTATTCTGATTTTTAGAAGGCAGAATAAACAAAAACTAACAATTCAGGAATTGTTTTTTTTTTTTTTTTTTTTATGCCGTTCTGCGTGTGGTAAAATTGATAAGGCAGCTTTATTCTTCAGGTCAGTATGTTTACAGCGGTACCGCATTTATATTTTTTTTACATTTTGGCGCTTTTACACAATAAAAACTATTTTATAGAAAAAAGAAATGTTTTTGCATAGCTTTAGGCTATGTGCCCACGATACAGAAATGCTCCGGATTTTTCCTGAGCGTTTCTGCATCTCCCTGGCAGAAAAAAACACATGCGGATTGTACATGCGTTTTTCCTGCCAGGGACATGCGGATGTGAAGCGTTCTTCACATGCATTTCCGCATGCGTGTTGACAAGTGCTTTCCAAGCGATTTTAGCATCACTTGGAAAGTGCTTGTCAACTTGGTCACACTATATAAATCCATGCAAACGGCATGGATTTATATAGTGTGACCCGAGAGAATGTCAAAAAATAAAAAATAAATCTATACTTACCTTCCGATGGCCCCCGCAGTCTTGCTGACTGCCGGCAGATTGCGGTAAACTGAAGGACCTGCCGACATCAGCATCACGTGACCCGTCACATGACTATGACGTCAGCGCAGGTCCTCCAGTCCATCGCGATCTGCCGGCAAGGGAGGAGGAGCGCACCGGGGGCCGTCAGAAGGTAAGTATCATATTTATTTTTTATTTTATTCTTTTTTTTTTTACAGTTTCTATGGTACCCGGGTCCGGAGGAGAGTCTCCTCTACTCCACACCTGGGTACCATCTGCACATTGAACGCATGTATTCCGCATGTGCTTATCTAGTGAAGCGGAATACATGCGTTCTAATGCAAGTCAATGGCGGCGAAAAGGCAGCACTTCCGCAAAATAATTGGTAGCGCTGCGTTTTTTTCTGCAATAATAATCCGCAGCGGAAATTTCCGCAGCATGTGCACAGCACATGCGGATTATCATTGGAGAACATGGCTGGCCTTCTACCATGCGTTGTTTAAGCGGTTCTGCAGCGTTTTTGCCGCTGCGGAAACGCTTAAAAAACGCATCCTGGGCACACAGCCTTATTCTGAGAGCTATAACTTTTTTTATTTTTCGGCTGATGGAGCTGTATGGCGGCTTGTTTTTTGCGGGACAAGATGACGTTTTCAGCGGTACCATTTTTATTTACATTCGTCTTTTTGATCGCGTTTTATTCCAGACTTAGTGCAACACAAAGGGAAGAGGGAAAGGGGGAAGTGGAGACTTCCTAGTCTGGTCTAGTGGCACCCTGTCTCAACCGCTGTCCCTATATTGCCTCTTCAGCAGTCGCAACACGAGTGCCTCGCTCTGTCTTTCCCTGGCGTATGGCTAGGGATGGGGATGGGAGGAGATGAGCACTAGTCGATCTCCACTAAACTCTATAGACAACAAGGGTAGACAAACAGGGGGAGAATGCTTAGCTTTAGACGACTCCAGGCAAATGCAAACTCGGCCTCAAGCTCCACAGAGGATGAAGTACTGCTCTTGCTAAGCCTTCATAAGTAGAAATGCATATAGATGGTACCTAGCCCTCTCAGACACACCAGGTATATATACACCCAGGCAAGGGAGCTAATTACCAAAGGGAGGTAGCCGCTAGGTCCTAGAGACAGCCTTTCATCTAAGAAGATGTCTGTATTGCCAAGCGTAGAGATCTCCTGCAACCAACTGCAGGGCGATTGTCATCTCTGATACTCCCGTGACAGTAACCCCCCTCTACGAGTGGCCTCCGGACACTCAGGACCAGGTTTCTCAGGAAAAGAGGTGTGGAAAGAGCGAACCAATCTGGGAGCGTTCAACTCTGACGCTGAAACCTACATCCTCTCCTCTGGACCATAGCCTTTCCAGTGCACCTTGATCTCACTTGGTGGCAAAGACATCACCTGGTTCTTACTTTTGGCATCCTCGCTGTGGGATACTCCTGTCTCAGGATTCAATCCCACCTCACCAGGTCGTCCAGAGTCTTTTGCAAATTCATCCATACTACAAGCGGGAGTTGTGCCTCTGCTTGCACAACCGCATCAGGTGAGCAATTTCTTATAGATACTCACCCTTTTAATTGATCAAATCTTGCTACGCTTAGATAGCGCCACGTTTTTTCTCCTTTAGGAACTCTATTATTGAACAGCGAAAACACATTTTTCTAGTTTGGCATAAAGTTTGTTATCCCTTAATATCTGGAGCACCTGCTTAACATGCCCCCGAAGAGTCTCAAAATCAGGTGAGTAAACCAAAATATCGTCCAGATAGACCACCACAAACCTCCCCACCAAATGATGGAAAATATCATATTTGAAATGCTGGAATACCGCAGGTGCATTGGTCAAACCAAAAGGCATAACCAGACTCTCGAAATGTCCTTCCGGGGTATTGAACGCTGTTTTACATTCGTCCCCTTCTCTGATTCTAACCAGGTTGTAGGCTCCCCTTAAATCCAACTTGGAGAATACCTTAGCTCCCACAACCTGACTGAACAAATCTGGAATCAGAGGAAGAGGGTATGAATCACGGATGGTAATTTGATTTAATTCCTGGAAATCTAAACAGGGACGTAGACCACCATCTTTTTTCTTCACAAAGAAGAACCCTGCCACCACAGGCGAAGATGAGGGTCTGATATGTCTTTTCTCCAGATTTTCTGCAATGAAATCCATCATTGCTTGTCTCTCAGGGCCAGAAAGATTATACAGTCTGGACTTCGGTAGTTTAGCTCCGGGGGTCAGGTTAATAGGACAGTCATAAGCACGATGAGGAGGCAAATCCTGACACCTCCTCTCAGAAAAGACGTCCACAAAACCAGACAGAAAAGCAAGTAAAATTTCTGTAGAGACAGTAGCAAAGGAAATTTCTAAACAGTTCTCATGGCAGTAATCTCCCCATTCAATAATCTCCCCGGCTTGCCAATCCACCAACAGATTATGTTTAACAAGCCAAGGTATACCCAAGACAATCGGTGTGGGAAGATTGTCCAGAACATAGCAAGGAATTATTTCACAATGAACTGACCCCACCCTCAGTTTTACATTATGTACAATCTTAGTAAATGCTGTCTGTGCAAGTGGCGCCGAGTCAATGGCAAAGATGGAAATAGGTTCAGCTAAAGTACAGCAAGCAAGACCATAAGTTCTCACAAACTCAGCAACAACTATGCTGACTCCAGCTCCACTGTAAACAAACACAGAAATTTTCTTGTTTTTTCTCTCTAGTACCAACTCAGCTGTCAGGACAAAGCGGGAACTGCAGTTTGGCCATAAATGCACCCCTTGTTTATCCAACTCCAGACTACCAAGAGTTAATCGAGTCCATTTGTTTAAGAATTGAAGGACAGGTCCCAACAAAATGTCCCTTTTTCCCACAAAAAAAATTATGCCTATCTTCTTGCGAATCTTTGGGGAGATGTATGATGTAGAGACACCCCCTAACTACATGGGTTCCTCCACCTCCCCCACAACTGCTTCACCCCCAGACCGCTCCCCTGGCAGAGGTACACAACCCCGACAAGAAGGCCCCAGAGAAAGTGGTCTCACCCATCTGTCCCGAAGGTGTCTATCAAGAAGTATGGCCAAAGACATCGCAGCCTCCAAGGACTGAGGGGTTTCATATACTGCCAAGGCATCTTTCAACCTTTCAGCAAGCCTCTCACAAAATTTACTTCTAAGGGCTGAGTCATTCCATTTGGAATCCGTCACCCATCAACGGAATTCCGAACTGTACGTTTCCACTGGCCGATTCCCCTGCTGAAGATGACGTAGCCTAGACTCAGCCAAGGCGACTCGGTCAGGGTCATCATAGATGAGGGCCAGAGCTTCGAAAAACCCCTCCACAGACTGGAGAAAAAACGAGTCCTGCTGTAACGAAAATGCCCATGACTGGGGATCTCCCTGCAATAGAGAGATCACAATACCAATCTGTTGCTCCTCATTACCGGAGGAGTAAGGAAGAAGTTTGAAATACAATTTGCATGCCTCCTCAAATACAAAAAACTTGTCCCTACCTCCTGAAAACCTGTCCGGGAGGGCAACCTTGGGTACAGGCTGGACAGGCCTACCTGCCGAGACCCCCACATTGGCGACCTGTAACTGCTGATGCTGCTGCTCTATCTCACCACCGAGGTCATTCACCTCGAGACAGCCTGTGCAGCCGCTCTGCAAGCTCTGCAACTGAAACCATATCAAGTGCAAAAGGTGCACGCCCAAAAACAAACAGAAAAAAAGATGTCAGTTTTTGTTTTTTTCTTCTCAAAACGTGCTAGGCCGGCTATAATGTCACGCCAAGTGTGGGAAAGATTTAGTGCAACACAGAGGGAAGAGGGAAAGGGAGCCCAGACACTAGGGAAAGGGGGAAGTGGAGACCTCCTAGCCTGGTCTAGTGTCACTCTGACTCAACTACCGTCCCTATATTGCCTCTTCAGAAATCGCCGCACGCATGCATCGTCCTGTCTTTCCCTGGCGTATGGCTAAGGTTAGGGATGGGAGGAGATGAGCACTAGTCGATCTCCACTAAACTGGATAGGGCATCAATGTATAAGTAGTGGACAGCCTCTTTAACATCAAGGAGGTGTTGCAATCACTAGGATTTTTACATTTCCCATGCAACAAATTTATTAATAATGAGTTCCTATCTTTCTCTAGCAGCAGCAAAAGCAGAAAGGGGAAAGATAACCCTCAAGGTAAGTGCAAAACTTTGGTTGACCCCTTTTTTTCTTGCTGTACTAGTGAAAATAGAAGTAGCAGAAGGTGATTCTCCCCTCAGGGCCCCACTTGAAGGGTATGCACATGTTCAGTATTTGCTGTAGAAATTTCTGCACCATTTCTGCATCTCTTTGCAGGAGAATCGCAGCGTAAAAATATGCGGGTTTTTGCATGCATTTTTTTCACCTGCATTCTTCTAGCAATTTTATACAGCTTGAATAAACTTATTTTTAGCTTGTAAAGCTAGTTGAAAAAAAAATTTTATGATGTAATTTCCTTGGTTCCACCCCTCCTTGTTTATTCTTCATCTTGTAACTAAACAACTGCATTGATAATGCAGAGCACAGAAATTCTAACTCCTATACAGCTCCACAGGCCATATACTGCCATATACTGCATTTATCATTGATCATAATAATAAATCTACTGCGTCTTTGAAGAGACTAAGCTAAGGTATATGTAAATAATATTTTACATGTCTCTTTTACTTTCTTTTGCTCTGGTGTGCAGTAACCAAAAATTTATCTTTAACTGCAGAATCAGTCCAGAGAACAAAGAAAAATGTAGGTGTACCCAATTGTAATGGACCGTAGTGAGAAGGGTCACGTCCATCTAAAAATGCTATCATATATAAAATATCTACAAACAAAATATCACCATGTTTACCTAAACGTACGTTTTTAATAAATTTATTTTCAGATATCCTTACAAATTTGTATCATTTTGTTGCCTCCCCATAAATGCTTTTGATCAGCTCTTGGATATGCTATGTCCACAGCTGACCTAGTCATATAGTGTGATGAGAGAGGTGATCTCTGCTGTTCATCATCTTGTGGTAAGTACTGAAAAACAAATTTCAAGTTTAAAGTTTATCTAAAAAATGTTAAGTTAATTTGTGCTTGCATTATTAACAGTAATTATGTTTTTTGGACTGTTTGTTATCATGTAAAATGTTATTTCTGTAGTATCATACTTATGGTAGATGTGTTTTGCTTGTTCAGCTTTCTTTTGTGGTATACTGTGTCAGTCCGTTGAATCTTTTGTAACTTTTGATGAAACTGTGATTTTTGGTGTGTTGAGCAGATGTCTATTTTTGAATCTTCTCAATACTGATATACTGATTGAGTAGTTTACAGATGTGATCTCGCACTGCTTAAGAGGCACCTAGTTCAACTTGTAATGTGATGAAATACAGCAATTGGCGGGTGTGTTATTAATGCAATTTCATGTAATTTTTCATCACATCTCAAAAGAGGACATCTACATGAAATCACCAAATTGTGCCTTGTATTACACTAATGTTTTTACATTTATTTTTGTGTTTCTGATTCTCTTTTCTTTTGTAACTTTCTGGTCCGAGGAGAAAGCATTGCATTGCTACACCTTCAATTTAGGGTTTGTAAATCCACCTTTTCCCAAATTGTGAGATGCACTTGTAACATTTCCAGCCCCACCACCTTCCACAGGTTCCATGCGCCAAGTTCCCTTTTTGATGGTATCGGATGAGTCTTTTCCCTTAATAACCAACCTGCTGCATCTATAACCAAGAAGGGGACTGAATGCCCAGCATAATATTTTTCATTATCAGTTGAGTTGTGCACGCAGATACAGTATGTGGAGTGCTGGTTCTCCCATCAGGACCCCACTCCAAGGGTATGTGTACACGTTCAGTATTTCCTGCAGAAATTTCTGCACCATTTCTGCATCCCTTGGCAGGCAAAATGCAGCGTAAAACATGCAAGTTTTTGCATGGGTTTTTTTCACTTACGTTTCGCTAGCGTTTTATACAGCTTGAATGAATGCTTATTTGTGGCTTATTAAGCTAGTTGAAAAAAAAACTTTATGATGTAATTTCATTTGTTCCACCCCTTCTTGTTAATTCTCCCTCTAGTAACTGAACAACTGCATTGAAACAAAGTGAGAAGGGTCTCTTCCATCTAAAGATGCATTCATATAGAAAATATCTACAAAAAAATCACCATGTTTGCCTAAACGTAGTTTTTTCTAATTCATTTTAAGATATCCCAACAAATTTGCATTATTTTGTCACTTCCTCATTAATAGTTTTGATTGACTCTTGAATATACTAAAGATGTGATGTCGATCTGCATGAGCAACTCCTAGCTCAACTTGTAATGTGATGAAATACAGCAATTGGCAGGTGTATTACTACAGTAATTTCATGTAGATGTTGGTCACGTGTCCAAGAGGACATCTACATTAATATAGTTAATGCTTGAAATTACCAAATTGTGTCTTGTATTACAATAATGTTTTTACATTTATTTTTGTGTCTCTGATTCTCTTTATGCTTCTTTTGAAGATGTCTGGCCACAGAAGAGTGCTATGCATTGCTGCACTTTCAATTTTTGGGTTGGTAAATCCACCATTTCCCAAATTATAAAGTGCACATGTGACGTGATCTGACAAAACTTGCAACTATTGTGATACCTTCCCTGAGTAGACTTGGCAGCAAGTCACAGAAAGCTTTCAGATTGTGGCAGGGCCATACATGGAAATCATGGGGCCCCATAGCAGAAATTCTAACCGGGTCCCCCTCCCCCCCCCAAAAAAAAGAAAACTTAAATAATTTTTGGGGTCACAGAAGAGCATATCTCACAACTTTCCAGCCTTTACATAGTAATTTTCCTCCAGCTGAAGTCTTAGATTCTTCTTTCATTGCCCCCATAAAGTATGATAATAATAATCTTTATTTTTATATAGCTTCAACATATTTCGCAGCACTTTACATACATCATCACCACTGTCCCCATTGGGGCTCAAAATCTAAATTCCGTATAAGAATGTCTTTGGAGTGTGGGAGGAAACCGGAGAACCTAGAGGAAACCCACGCAAACACAGGGAGAACATACAAACTCCTTGCAGATGTTGTCCTTGGTGGGATTTCAATCCAGGACCCCAGCGCTACAAGGCTGCAGTGCTAATCACTGAGCCACCTTGCTGCCCTACAAACAAAAGTGCCCCCCAAACACAGTATAATACCCCCATTGTGAATTTCTCCACATTAGCCTCCACATGCACAGTATAATGACCCTACTGTACCCCACCTCAACTCCCAACACAAATATGGTGACCCCAACACAGTATGATCCCCTAACTGTGACTCCCACACAGCCCTCCATGCAGTATAATGGGCCTACATACAGTATAATAGGCCTCACTAGCCCTCCAAACAGTAAGATGGACCCCACCCAAACCTTCACACTGTATAATTGCTTGTACACAGTATAATGGCCCCACATAACCCTCCAAATATTATAATAGCCCCACATAGCCTTCCATTTAGTATAATGCACCCCCCCCATGGTACTCCATGCAATATAATGCACCCCCATGGTCCTCCACGCAATATAATAGTGCAACCCCCATAGGGCATAGTGTGGCCACCATAGGGCATAGTGCCGCTTCCATAGGGCATAGTGCGGCCCCCATAGGGCATAGTGCGGCCCCCATAGGGTATAGTGCGCCCCATAGGGCACAATGCAGACACAGTCCTCCAGTAATATGGGCACCACATACTCACTGATTTTAAAAAAATAAATAAATACACCCTTACCGGCCACTCCTCGTTCCCCCGCCGCTTCAGTCTCTGCAGCAAGCCTCTCTTATCAGCTCCACTGCCTGACCCAGTGGCGCGATGACGTGACGTCATCGCTCCGCTGTGTCAGATGCAGAGGGGGAATGATGGGAGAGGAATTGTCACATGAAACTCCCACCTCCATAATTGCTTTCAACTGTATCGGCGCTGCCATTGGTGGTATACCACTGGATTGTGGCCAACTTTCCCAACTGCCTGGATGCAGTTGGTGAAAAACATGTAAGGGTTCAGCACCCACCATGATCAGGATCACGCTTATTTTAACCCCATCATCCCCGAGCTTGTTTTCACCTTCATGACTGGGCCAAATTTTGCAATTCAGACAACTGTCAATTTATGAGCTAATAACTCTGGAACTCTTCAACGGATCCCACTGATTCTGAGAATGTTTTCTCGTGACATATTGTACTTCATGATAGTGGTAAAATTTATTCTATATGACTTGTGTTTATTTGTGAAAAAAACAGAAATTTGGCGAAAATTTGAAAAACTTTGCAATTTTCAAACTTTTAATTTTTATGCCCTTAAATCAGAGAGTTATGTCACACAAAATAGTTAATAAATAACATTTCCCACATGCCTAATTTACATCAACACAATCTTGGAAATATAATTTTTTTTTTGTTAGTAAGTTAGAAGGGTTAAAAGTTGACCAGCAATTTCTCATTTTTCTAACACAATTTACAAAACCATTTTTTTTTTAGGGACCACATCATATTTGAAGTCACTTTGAGGGGCCTATATAACAGAAAATACTCAAAAGTGATACCATTCCAAAAACTGCAACCCTCAAGGTGCTCAAAACCACATTCAAAAAGTTTATTAACCCTTCAGGTGCTTCACAGGAATTAATGGAATGTGGAAGAAAAGAATCAACATTTGACTTTTTTTCACAAAAGTTTCACTTTAGACCCATTTTTTTCAATTTTCACAAGCGTAACATGAGAAAATAGACCCCAAGATTTGTTGTGCAACTTCTCCTGAGGAAGCTGATACCCAATATGTGGGGGAAAACCACTGTTTTAGTGCACAGCAGGGCTCGGAAGGGAAGTAGGGTCCGAGCAGGTTCCTGATACTCGACACCAGACGTTAACCACCGGGGAGGGAGGTGATCCTGATGAGACTCAGATACCTGAGGCTCATGTGGACTGTACTGTGCTGTCAGGGAAATAAGAGGAGAAGGGTCACTCTGAGAGCGAAGAATGGGATAACACATTGGATGATGACGAGGTTGAAGATCCTACTTGGTGTGAACGCAGAGTCACGCAGCCGAGAAGCTCATCTGAGGAGGTCGAGGAGGAAGACAAGGAGGTTACGTTTCACCCTATGGCGCAGACACGGAGTGATGCAAGCACGAGGAGCACTGTATCCTTAGCCACAAATGTGGCTGTGGCCAGCAGCGGTCGCGGGTCTGCAGCTCGCAGGGATGGCAAGGGTTGCCTAGCCTGGGCCTTTTTTGTCACAGCAAAGGATGAGTCAACTCATTTTATCTGCAAACTTTGCAATAAAAAAAACTCAGTAGAAGGAAGAAGTGCAATAATTTGACTACTACATGCATGAACCTTTACATGCACAATCAACATGCATTATCACTGCGCTGAAATGCGGACCAGTGGACCTCAACAACCATCAGCTGCCCCATCAACCGCATCTGCTGCTTCTTCCTCCTCCTCTGTTAACGTGCCAAGTGTTGTTACGCAGGTCTCCAGTCAGGCTGAGTAAGAGCTCGTCAGCTGTAACAGAAGTTGGCATGCCTGCTGTGTTTGTTTCTCCGAGCACACCACATATTTCTCAATCCACCGTAACATCTGCGCCTGCACTTCAGTCATGGTCCACCAGTTTGTCCTGTTCACCGTACTCTGCCCTTTCTCAGCACTGCAGCCAGCCCTCGGTCCTGCAGTTGTGGTCACATAAAAGATTGTTTCATCCTCCACATGAGAAAGCTAAGAGGTTGAACTCCACCATCTCCAATGTCTTGGACATGGAAATGCTGCCTTTCCACCTGGTAGATACAGACGGTTTCCGAAAGCTGATAGCAGTCCTCCAGTACCAGTTGCCGAGTCGCCATTACTTCTCTAAGAAAGCTGTGCCTGTGCTACACCAGCATGTCACAGGCAACATCACCCGTTCCTTGACTAAATCTATGTCTGCCAGGGTGCATTTCACCACAGACACCTGGATGAGTAAGCATGGCCAAGGGCGTTACATCTCGCTGACTGGCACTGGGTGACTCTGGTTGCTGTGGGGGCAGGCGGGGAAGGGGCTGCTCCACATATCTTGGAATCCCCAAGGCTTGCAGAACAAATCTTTGTATTTCACACTTCCTCCACTGCTTCAGCCTCCTCCCTATCTTCTAGAGCCTCCACCTGAGTACTCAATCTCTGCCTTACTGAAACACACGTTCCAACAGTGCAGAGCAAATCCACTCCACCTCTGTACTGCGCATTCAGGGCTCACCGCAATCAGGCAGTCTTAAAATTAATATGCCTTGGAGATCTCAGTCATACAGCTGAAGAGTTGTGGACAGCTCTCCAGGCTGAGTTTGAATAATGGTTCTCTCCGCTGAACCTGTTGGCGGCCCTAGGTCGAGGCAAGCTCACAAACGTGCCTTGCATGGCTCACATCTTCAACCTGGTGGCACAGCGATTTCTCCGCCACTATTCCGGCCTGGATGAGCAGCTTCAGAAAGTACGGAAGCTGTGTACTCACTTCCACTGTTCGCACCCCACATGTCATCGACTTGCATCGATACAGAGGTCTTTGTCCATGTCAGTTAAGAGGTTGATATGCAATGTGCCGACACGGTGGAATTCCACTCTGCACATGTTGCAGTGACTGTGGCAGCAGCAACGAGCCCTGGCGCAGTATGTCATGTCGTATAGCCTGGGCCAACGCAGTACGGACGTGGGGTATATCACGTTTACGGAGTGGGGATCGATTAAGGACCTCTACACCCTTCTACACAGTTTTAAAAAGGTTAGCGCTGACGATGCCATCATCAGCATCACTATTCCGGTCATCTACATGCTGGAGCAGACTTTGAATAACTTGCGGCAGGAGGTGGTGGTCCCAGAAGAAGAGGAGGATGCAGTAGGGATAACAATGTCTTATAGTTCCAGACGGTTGACACATGGGCAGATGCCAAGTGACAGTGGATTACTGCGATCGAGGGGGGTTGGTGATACAAGACAAACTGTTAGTGAAGGTGCAAAAGCCGAGGAACAAATGGAGGAGGAAGAGGTGATGGGCGACAAACAGTCAGAAGATGAAGAGGATAATCATCCTCTCCCTATGGATAGTGGTTGGCGGGAGGGGACGGAGGAAACAAGCATCAGTGTTACCCAGCCATCAATACAGCCTGGCTTCGGACCTCCTGGAAGAGCCTGACATATGAGTGATTTCTTGATGTACTATCTGCAACATGATCCTCGTATAGTTATGATTCAAAATAATGATGACTACTGGGTTGCCACTCTGCTACATCCACGTTATAAGAGTAAATTTTGCCAGATGCTTCCCACCCTATAAAGGAACCTGCTAATACTGGAGTATCGAAACAAGCTTTTAAGCAACCTTGAGAGAGGTTCTCACCAAGATAGCAGTGAGGCACGCAGTGTGCATCGCAGCTGTAGACTTTAACCCTCCGGCACGTCAGTTTGTGAACGCCAAAACATTAGCAGCAGTAGCATAAGCGGCAAAAGCAATTTCTGTGAGTCCTTTCACACATCTGCTGGGTTGGTTGTAGTGCAAAAGGTGTCGGTCCCCATTATAAAACTTATACTTTATTGAAATAAATTGTTTGGTGCAGATATTGTTCTCACAGGGGAACACATGATAAAATAGAATTTGGTTTTCTTTCTACTGTGGTATATAAAGCAGACTACATCTCAGCTTAAAATTCTTTAGGGCAAATATTGTTCTCCATACAGGAAACAAAAAAAAGGTTGGGTCCGAGCAGCTTCCTGACCCTCCACTGTACTGTGCTGTCAGGGCAAGAAGAGGAGGAGAGAGTGACACTCAGGGCGAGAAATGGGATAACACATTGGATTATGATGAGGTTGTAGATCCCACTTGGTGTGAACCCAGAGACACGCAGCTGAGTAGCTCATCTGAGGAGGTGGAGAAGGAGGAAGATGAGGAGGTTACATTGCGTAATAAGGAACAGATACAGAGTGATGCAGCCGCGACAAGCACTGCATCCTTAGCCACAACCGTGGCAGTGACCAGCACAGGTCGCGGGTCTGCAGCTCGCCTGGTTGGCAAGGGTTGTCTTGCCTGAGCCTTTTTTGACACTGCAAAGGATGAGCCAACTCACGTTATCTGGCAACCTTGGAAGAAAAAACTCAGTAGAGGGAAAAAGGGCAATAATTTGACTACTACATGCATGAACCACATGCGCAATCAACATGCGTTACTCTGCCAATCTCACTGCGATAAAATGTGGACCTCAACAACCATCAGCCACCCCATCAGCCTAATCTGCTGCTTCTTCCTCCTCCTCTGTTACCATGCCAAGTATTGTCACACAGGTCTCCCACAGCAGAACCTCCTGTTCTTTACCCACTCCAGTCAGGCTGAGTGAGAGCCCGTCAGCTGTAACGGAAACAGACATGCCTGCTGTTTTTGACCGATCTCAAAAAAAGAGCACACCACAACTTTATCAATCCATCATAACATCTCGGCCTGCATCTTACACATGGTCCAGCAGTTTGTCCGATTCACCGTACTCCGCCCTCTCTCAGCACAGCAGCCAGCCCCGTAGTTGTGGTCACGTAAAAAATTGTTTCCTCCTACACATGACAAAGCTAAAAGGTTGAACTCCACCATCTCCAATCTGTTGGCCACGGAAATGGTGGTGTCAGGCCCTAATTTTTTAAACTGTGAACACTCCTGGTTGGGTCTCCATCTGCTGGGTTGGCTGTAGTAGAAGAGTTGTTGGTCCCCATTATACTAGTTCTACTCTAGTGAAATTAATTCTTTGGTGCGGATATTGTTGTCACAGGGGTACACATGATAGAATCAAAATTGGTTTTCTTACTACCTTGGTATATAAAGCAGGCTACATTTCATCTTTTAATTCTTTGGTGCGGATATTGTTCACCACACAGGGGTACACATTAGTGATGAGCGAGCACGAAATGTGCTCAACTTAGTGGTTCATTGGTTTCTCAAGACCTACCCAGATCTGCCAGAGCTGCTTGTGAAAGTATGCCGGCGTGTGCCCATTTCGGAAAGTCAGCTACAGCTTCCGCCACCTTGACAGTGCTTTAGCAGCGTTTGCAGCTTCCAGCTCATCGACTGGAGTGCGATGTGACCACACATTGTAAATCAACATTGCAGATGTTGGAAAGGATTTGTGAGCAGCAGAGGGCAGTTGTTGAGTACCAGCTTCAACGCTGAAATTCAGGTCAGCCTCCGCACATAAGAGCTGATAAGTGGGCATGGATGTCTGACATCTGTGCCATCCTCCAAAACTTTGAGGACTCCACCAAGATGGTGAGTGGCGATGACACCACAATTAGCATCACCATCCCGCTTCTCTGTCTACTAAAACACTTGCTGCTCACAACTAAAGAGGAGGCATGGCAGGCGGAGCAATGAACTATACAGGGTGATGCTACACAGCCCAGCCTCATCTCAACGTGGATTGGTTGATGAGGGGGAGGAGGAGAACATGGACAGTTGTCCTCTTGGTGAGGACAGGAAAGTCTTGGCTGTCTTGGAAGTCTTGATACCCTTCTTTCAGTCTGTGGGAAAGCAGTATGAGTTTTGCTTAATGATGACCTTCAGTAGCCTAAACTGTGGCTTTGCTGATGCACGTTATTTCTCAAAAAGCATTGCAGATCAAGCCATTTCCCAACTCTGTAGTCATGAAATTCAAGGTGTCAAAAAAGATCTTTGTGTGTGACTAAGTACCACCGAGAAGTGTGAGATGATGTTGGACGGGCTGCTGTTGCTTATGGAACAAGCTGCATTAGAGGACTTCAGCTGTCATGTCTCCCAGGGAGTAGATATGATTTCCCTCTATGCCAATCCTTTCACCGACCTAAAGAATATGGCTGAGGTGAAATACAACTGTCACCAAGAAGCAGTGTCACACTGAAGAACACTGAGGGCCCACCTTTCTCCCCCACTCAAGAGCCCCAAAGCAGCTGCAAGGTTTGCGCTATGAATTCTCCTGAAAGAGAAGCCAGGGCCCACCGGAGGATTCTCCGGTTCTCTGGTGGGCCTGTCCAACCCTGCCAAGGAAGCAGCCCTGGCTAAGAAACGTCTGTGTGAAGGTTCCCGGACACTGTATGGATGCTTTTTTTTACAGAGGAGGAAACTGGAGAACCTGGGGGAAACCCCCGCAAACACAGGGAGAACATAAAAACTACTTGAAGAGGTTGTCCTTGGTGGGATTTGAACCCAAGACTCCAGCGCTACAAGGCTGCAGTTCTAACAACTGAGCCACCATGCTGCCCTCTCTGTTTTCCGGGTTCTGATATCTAACACACTGGAGAAACTTGCACCTACTGCCACTAAGTGTCTTCAGATCCTTTGTGAGAAACTAATGTTTGGGCAGCCACTCAGTCTACCAAATAAAATTCCTGAGAAGAAAATTGTAGATGGCTTCACTTCTAGTACTGGGTGCACTGCTAATACCATGGCATGCCATAATTCACTGTAAATATTCCAGGCTGGTTGGAGACAAGCTCATTCCCACAGAAAGGTACCAGCAGCAAGCTAAGGAGATGGTGGCCTCTATCATCATAAAGGAGTTAGCTCGTTGTCTAGGAGACTAACCACCGCTGCTGTCTACCTTGTGAACATTGTGCTGAAGCTGTCAAGGTGTCACCGGTTTACCGTGACAGAGAGGAGCCAGAAGACAGCAGCATCTGATTCCTCCCTCTCCTGCACTGAGTAGAAGCCTTTCGCCTTCATATTAATTGGTACAGGGGTTATTGTTATGATCTGCAACAAGAACTAAGGAAAGAAAGGGAAAGCTTTCCCTACAGTAAGACTAAGCTGAATCCCTACGATGTAGCGGGCTGTCTGTTCCCAGTGAACAGACTCGCCTTAGTCCTAGGCTAGTCTGAACCTATAGAGTAAATGGAAGGGATCTCTAAAAGAACTAAGGACTGGAACAAAAAGGGACACCTCCTGAACAGAGAAAGTTGTTGCAGAAATCAAAAGACAAACTGACAAAAAGGTACTAGAGGTCCCAAAGGACCAAGCGAACTGAGAGTTAGGCACCGAAGCACCAGGCTAGCAAAACAGTCAAACAACACTGAAGTCCAGCACAGCCAAAAAGGCGGAGCTGGAATATAAAGGCAGATGGTCACATGACCGCAAAACACAAGAAGGAAAAAATAAACAGGAGGGTTCTAACAGTTAATCTGCTCAGTTGTGAGCTCCTGTAAGCTTCCCTTCATTTAGGCTCTCAGCAGATTTGTCCCGTTCATCTCCCCTACTGTGTAACTCTGTACCCCAACACATCAGACTGAATCAAACCTTAAAAAGGAAGCTGAAGAAGGCCCACTTCTTCTGACAAGCATACAATCAATGGTAACCCTCGCTCCACCATACGGCTGCACGACTAGCTGTACCCTGACCTACTGTATCCTCACCCATCCCTTGTAGGTTGTTTGTGCGCCCTCGCGGGCAGGGTCCTCTCTCCTCTTGTACCAGTCGGTGACCCCTTTTCACATGTAAAGCGCTACGGAATAAATATCGCTGTAATAATTATAATTATACTACTTGTACTCTGGGTCAATTGATGGCACTTTCCTGGTGTCTACCCCTAATATGATGTGTTTTGGCATCTTTTGGGCCCGTATGAAGATGTTGTATATTTGTTTGTTTTTGCCCCCCCCATTGAATCCTATGACGTTTGGTAATGTTTGGTGAATGTTCGACAAATAAATCGGCGAATATTGCAAATTCGGCAATCGTAATCCAAACCGAATACTGAAACATTGGCTCATCTCTATATATCAAGCAATGTGAACTGAGGTCTAAGATGGCAGACATGCAAGAAACAGGAGCATGTTCACACTAGCAAAAAGAAACAAATATATTTGTTTGTTTTTGCCCCCCCCCATTGAATCCTATGACGTTTGGTAATGTTTGGTGAATGTTCGACAAATAAATCGGCGAATATTGCAAATTCGGCAATCGTAATCCAAACCGAATACTGAAACATTGGCTCATCTCTATATATGTCACGTACGTGGTTTGTGGAACCACTGTGCCATGGACCGAGGAGTGCCTGGAGGGGCGTAACTAGGGGCCTCACCCAATCCGACCCTGGAAGCACGGCGGCTTTACGATGCCGCGATCCGAGGAGGGATGACGGAGGTGGCCCAGGTGCTACTTTAAAACAGACCAATGGACGCGCAGCAGCTGGACCCAGTAGGACAGGTAGACTGGGTTGCACTGGAGTGCAGCAGGGTGGCACCAGAGTGCAGCAGGTTTGGTTTGCACTGGGATGCGGTAAGCTGAGTTGCACCGGAGTGCAGCAGGCTTGGTTTGCACCGGAGTGCAGCAGGCTTGGTAGCATGGACTAGTACGCAACCTTTAAAACATAGACTGTAAAACAGGAAGGTTGCTCAGGCACCTCCCCAACAGGGAGGAAGCAATATATATGGAGTGTCCCACAGACATTGGCTGGGAACCCAAGCGCGCGTGCCCTAAGGACACGGCCGGAAGACCTGCTGGAAGCAGGCAGAGCACAGGCAGAGCATGGGAGGGGAAAGTGCCGGCTGCAGCGCAGGTGAGTGTACTGACAGACCGGAGTCCCTGCCTGTCAGGGCGGGGATTCGGTGTGGCACTGACAGTAGGAAGTTCCGGAAGAGAATCAGAGAGTGAATATTCTTAGGCTCCCAGGACCTCTCTTCGGGACCGAATCTCTTCCAGTCAACAAGGAAGAAAGTCTTGCCTCTCTCCTTCTTCATGGCCAAGATGTTCTTCACTTCAAAAACATCATCCGAGGTGGCTGGCATGGGCGTGGTGCCAAGATCCTTGAAGAAGGGACTCAAGATGACCGGCTTTAGCAGAGATACGTGGAAGGTATTCGAAATCCGTAATGAAGGAGGCAACTTCAGTTTATAGGAAAACTCATTGATCTGCTTCAACACTTCGAGAGGACCGATAAAATGCGGACTCAACTTGTAAGAGGGAAACTTCAGCCGTACCTACCTGGCCGAGAGCCATACCTTGTCGCCAGGGCGGAAGCACAGAGAATTCAGGCGCTTTTTGCCCGCATGTCTCTTCATATGGATGGAGGATGCTTCTAGAGTGGCTTTGGTGTCTTCCCACAACTTTAGAAAAATCCTGGAGAGGACATCAGCCTCAGGAACATCAGAAGAAACCATCACCGGGAGGGGAACCTCGGGTTGCCGACTGAAAACAATGTAAAAAGTCTCCCGAGGCTTCACCAACGTGATTGTTATACGAGAACTCAGCCCAGGGAAGTAACTTCACCCAATCATTGTGGTGGGCATTGACAAAGTGTCGCATGTAGTTGCCCAGGACCTGGTTGACACACTCCACTTGCCCGTTGGACTGAGGGTGATAGGCCAAGGAGAAGTCCAAGACGATATTCAGATGCTTACAGTGGGCTCGCCAGAATCTGGAAGTGAATTGCGTACCTTGATCAGACACAATGTGATGAGGAAATCCTTGCAGATGGAAAATATGTTTGATGAATTTGTCTGCCAGTTTGGGAACAGACGGAAGAGCAGACAACGGGGTAAAATGCGCCATTTTGGAGAAGCGATCCACGACTACCCAGATGACAGTGCAATCCTCGGATACTGGCAAATCCGTGATGAAGTCTATTGCTATATGCTGCCATGGATGCGACGGCATGGGCAACAGCAAAAGAGGACCGGTAAGAAGTTGTCTGAGGACTTTATTGAGGGCACAAATCGGACAAGCAGCTACGAAGATAGATCTCCCTCCTCATAGATGGTCACCAGTAGTGGCGTGAAATCAATTGTAGCGTCTTCCTTTGCCCCTCAAGATCAGCCAACTTGGATGAGTGGCCCCAAGACAAAACTCGCTGAATTCGGCCAAAGGGTCTTCCCTGGGGGAATTTGCGACAAGCTGACTGGAGCAACAGTAACCATCTTGGACGGCTCAATGACTAGTTGAGAATCCTCCTCTTGATCATGGGACAGAAATGAGCGAGAGAGGACATCAGCTCAGATATTCTTGTCACCGGACCTGAAATGTAACAAAAAGTTAAAGCGGGTAAAAAACAAAGACCACCTGCCTGGAGTGGATTAAGTCTTTGAGCAGACTGTAGGTACACCAGGTTCTTATGATCCGTGTAGATAACCACTGAATAGACTGCGCCTTCAAGCAGATACCGCCATTCCTCCAAAGCCATCTTAATGGCTAGTGACTCCCAGTCAATGATGGAGTAGTTACGTTCCGGAGGGGAAAAGCCTTTGAGAAGAAACCGCAGGACACTCGACAGCCCGAGAAAGATTTCTGAGTGAACACTGCCCCAGCCCCTAACGAGGATGCGTCCACCTCTAAGAAGAACTGTTTGTTCAAGTTCGGACGGTGCAGAACGAGAGAGGAAGAGAAGGAGCATTTCAGAGAGTGGAAGGCCTGTTCAGCCACAGGAGACCAGTTTTTCGGGTCACAGCAGAAATGGGAGCGGTAAGAGAGGAGAAGTGAGGAATGAATGGTCGATAATAATTAGTGAAACCAATGAATTTCTGAATTGCTTTGACTCCAACGGGCAGTGGTCATTTAAGGATGGAAGAGACTTTCTCAGAATCCATCCTGAGTCCAGTATCTGAGATAACATAACCCAAAAAGGGAAGGGCGGACTGTTAGAACACACATTTCTCATACTTGGCGTAGAGTCGGTTCTTCCTGAGATGATGAAGAACATGCCGAACCGCCCATCTGTGGGAGGCCACATCCGGGAAAAAAAACAAAATATCGTCATGATACACAACAACGCAGGAATAGAGCAGGTCCCGGAAGATATCATTGACGAACTATTGAAAAACTGCCGGTGCATTACTGAGACCGAAGGGCATCTCTCGTTACTGATAATACCCATCCCTGGTGTTGAAGGCCGTCTTCCACTCATCTCCCCGGCGAATGCGGATTAGATTGTAGGCGCCTCTTAAATCTAATTTTGTGAAGATCCTGGCACCCCTTAAACGATCAAACAACTCAGGGATTAGTGGAATAGGGTATTAATTCTTTACCGTGATCTGGTTGAGACCCCAATAGTCTATACAGGGTCGGAGCGATCTGTCTTTCTTTTTGACGAAGAAAAACCCGGCCCCAGCGGGAGAGGAGGACTTCCGAATGAACTCCCTGGCCAGATTCTCCTGAATGTATTCTGACATAGCTTGAGTCTCAGCTGGAGACAGTGGATACACTAGGCCTCTAGGGGGTGTTGATCTGGGAATCAAGTGCAGTCATACAACCTATGAGGCAGCAAAGTCTCTGCTTCCTTCTTGTCAAATACATCAGCAAAGGACCAATAGGCGAACAGCAGACCTGGCAGCGAAGCTGGAGAAGACGGAGCCTTAGGCGGATGTACAGTCAGACACTTCTCATGGCAGGAATGTCCCCAGCGAAGCACCTCTCCAGTCCAACACAGGTTCGTGTTGTTGTAGCCATGGTATGCCTAAGAGAAAGGCATGAGACATGTGGGTAAGAACATACAAGACTATCTTCTCCGTATAAAGCATCCCGATACGGACCTCAAGTGGCTCAGTGACCAGATGGACCATTTGCCGAAGAGTTCTCCCATCGACAGATGTTATTGCCAAGGGGTTTTGGAGCGGATGAACTGGAATATGGAAACGATCTACTACAGTTTGAAGGATAAAGTTTCCTGCCGCCCTGGAATCCAAATACGTAGTCTCAATAAACTGGGCCTCACAGGTTGTCACGGCCACAGTAAGGGTCAGGGATAGAGAGGAGTCTTTTCCATCTAGGGAGTCCTCTCCTACCCACCCTAGATGCTGGAGTTTTCTGGCTTCACCAGACAGGCACGAATGAGTTGACCTATGTCTCCACAGTACAGGCACTGGCCTTTAGAGTGGCGATCCCTCTGTCGCTGATTAGCAAGGGCAAAGCGGTCAACCTGCATGGGTTCAGGAGAAGCCTTGGTAGGGGACAGCAGAGGAACAGGCGACCTTTAGAAGGATGGAGCCAGGAGCTGCGATTTTCTCTCACTTGCCACCTCCCGGGAATGCTCCTGGAAGCGAAGGTCTATATGGATGGAGAGGGAGATCAGGTCCTCGATGGCAGTTGGTAGATCTCGACCAGCTAGCTCATCCTTAATATTTTCAGAAAGCCCCTCCCAGAACGTCGCCACCAGTGCCTCGTTAGTCCAGCCGAGTTCGGATGCCAGAGTGCGAACCGGAGATGATCGAATCTTCTCTCTCCCATAGTGGATTTAACCATGCCAGGGCCTCGCCTCCAAGGTGCCACATCAGGAATGCCACCTTTGTGCGGTCCGACGAGAAGAGGTGAGGAAGAAGTTCAAAATGTAACCAGCACTGATTAATGAACCCCTGGCACATCTTCGGATTGCCGTCAAAGCATGGTGGGGCGGCGAGTCGGGGTCCTGAACCTTGGACAAAGCAAACAGATGAAGAAGGTCCCGAAGAAGACATGGCGCTTGCACATGGGAGGACTCTGGTGAGATGTTTAAAGCCTCCAGCTTGGTAGTCAGGGACTGTAACTGCATCGTCAACTTCTCCTGCACGCCTTTCTGTTGGCAGAGCTCTTGGTACATGGTCTGATCAGACGGGAGCTGGGACCCAGCGGATTCCATGGCCTGAGCAAACTGTCACGTACGTGGTTTGTGGAACCACTGTGCCACAGACTGAGGAGTGCCTGGAGGGGCAAAACTAGGGGCCTCGCCCAATTCGACCCCGGAAGCATGGTGGATTTACAACACGATCCGAGGAGGGACGAGGGAGGTGGCCCAGGCGCTACTCCAAAAATAGACCAACGGACGCGCAGCAGCTGGACCCAGTAGGACAGGTAGACTGGGTTGTACTGGCATGCAGCAGGGATGCACCGGATTGCAGGAGGCTTGGTTTGCACTGGGGTGCGGTAAGCTGAGTTGCACCAGAGGGCAGCAGGCTTGGTTTGCACCGGAGTGCAGGTGCCTGGATTGCACTGGAGTGTAGCAGGGTTGAACGGGAGTGCAGCAGGCTTGGTTGCACCAGAGTGCAGCAGGGTTGCACTGGAGTGCAGCAGGCTTGGTTTGCACCAGAGTGCAGCAGGCTAGTTTGCACCAGAGTGCAGCAAGCTTGGTAGCATGGACTAGTACGCAACATTTACAACACAGACTGTAGAACAGGAAGGTTGCTCAGGCACCTCCCCAACAGGAAGAAAGCAATATATATATGGAGTGTCCCACAGCCCCTGGCTGGGAAAGTAATAGCAAGTGCGCGCGCTGGCCCTTTAAGAGGGCGGGAGTGCACGTGTGCGCGTGCCCTAAGGACATGGCCGGAAGACCTTCTGCAAGCAGGCAGAGCACGGGAGGGGAAAGCGCCGGCTGCAGCGCGGGTGAAGGTACTGACAGACCGGAGCCTGTCAGGGCGGGGATCCCGTGTGGCACTAACAATATATAACAAGAATTGCCTCTATATACAATGGCCCTTAATCATTTGGCAGCACTTCATATCAACAATGTTTATTAAACAGGAAATCACCCGATGTATGGTGTCACCATGACGAAAAATAGAAGTGACAAAAATTTTTTTTTTTTACTCGTAAAACATAATTGTATAATTGAAAAAAAGTAAAACATCATCAAAATCAGGAATATGTACTGGAAACAAATTGAAGAACTAGAGCTCCAAATTTGTAATACTAGTGTTGGGCTGAGTTCACACGATGCGGTTTTAATGCGTTTCCGTGGCGGTTTTTCCTGCGACCATCAGGTGATCAGTGACGTCACCAATCAGCTGATGGTCGCGTGACCATCAGGTGATCAGTGCCGCAGCAATCAGCTGATGGTCACGTGACCTTCAGCTGATTGCTAAAGTCGGTAATAAGCTGATTGGTCTCATGATCGATCAGCTGATGCTGAGCATGGGAAGATTCACAAGAATTTTCCAACGCTCTCTAGCTCACCAGGGCTCATCAGCTGATCTTCAGCCGATGAACATCAGTGACCTTTCCTGCAGCACTGTATACTGATAGGGGTGATATTACACCCCTGTCAGTATACAGTGCTGTATTCTACAGCTGTGACATCAGTGATTGCTGATGTCACAGCTGTAGAAATTATCCGGATTGTCTTGGTGTTACGTGGATTATGTCGTTGATGGCAGACAGGTGAGGAATATTGTTGTTTTTTACGCTTTTTTCAGGGGATCGAGGGCTTCGCGGAGGCAGGTAATAAAACAAATTGTAGAACCGTGTCTGTTTTATCTCATTAAAATTCTTTATTCTGGCTGTGTCTTTTATTGAAAATGCGCTGACCATTTTACTATGCGGTTAGTAATGGGGGTGTCTTATAGCCTTGTATTGGCGGTTGACGTGAACCCCAACCCCATTACCCCCTGCGACCACTACAGGGCAGCGTGGAAGAGCGAGGCTAAGAGCTAGATTTGGCGCATCTTATGGATGCGCCATTTCTGGGACTGCTGAGGGGTGATATTAATAGCCGCGGAAGGGGCTAGTATACATGTCCCCTTCCATGGCTATTAATATCAGCCCGCAGCTGTCTAGTTTAGCCTTTGCTGGCTAGATTTTATAGGGGGCCCCACGTAAATTTTTTTCTGGGGTCCCCCTGTAATCTAGCCAGTAAAGGCTAAACAAACAGCTGTGGGCTGATATTAATAGCCAGGGAACATTTTTGGCTAATGGCCCCTTCCGCAGCTACTTATATCAGCCCCCCAGAGGTTGGCTTTCCTTCTGCTGGTTATAAAAATGGCTTTGTGCCCATAATTCAGACGTAGCAGCGCTTTGGATGCAAATTTTTGCTGGGTCCAAAACGTTGCATTCTATTGAACACAGGTAAATCCACATGTGTTCACTGAACCATGTGTATTTACCGCATTCAATACTTTCTAGTGGTCAAATTTATTTTCCAGAGACTAGTGACTCCACAAGAGAAATTAACGTGCTGCGGTCCTGAAAGACGTGCCACATGTCAGTGTCCGTGGGTAATTTGCAGCCTCTGATGCACGCATAGTGGACATGGAATTTCTAGAGATCCCATCCACTATAACATAACATCTGGACGCTGCGGGTTTGATGCTGTATATACACGCAGCGTCAAACCTGCAGCGGCTACTGACCTTGGCCATGTACCCAAACCCGCAGCGTATCAATTTCTCTAGTGGACACGCTTGTCTCCGTTGCAGATTTTGACCGATTGAAGTGTCATTATATGCAGTGGATTCACATGTAACGACAACAAAAGTGAAGCATTAGAACACCGCGTTTTTAATGCAACATAAATAAGTTGTGTCCAAAGCGCTGCTGACTGCTGATCGGGGGGGCGTAGCAGCTAACGAACCAGCTGTGAGATATTAATTATGGCCAGGGAAATGTTTGCCTAATGGCACCTTCCCAGGCTGAGAAAAAACAGCTCACAGCAGTCGCATAAATTACATGAATAGAAATGCTAATGAAGATTGGGTGAATAGGACTAGCTGACACCCAGCTCTTTTGTTTGGTGATATCAAGGTGTCAATCAGACCTTTTTATGACCAAAGAAAAGAAACAGACAGACAGTGTAAACACTTCATTTGAAATACAACAGACTCGTTAAATGAACCAATATACTCACCCCAGCTCTTATGGTAATCCAAGGGCTTAAGCAATGTCCCACCAACTTCATTTAGCTCCAAAAATCCTTCATTGATGCTCAAAAACGCTTAATAAAACACATGCAAAAACGCATGTAAATCCGCATTCGTTTTTTTCTGCCAGGGAGAGGCAAAAATGCTCAGGAAATGTTTGCTTCAAATCTGTATCGTTGGCACATACCCTTACAGATAAACAGAAAACCTGTGGTTTTGTTAATTTTAGTACAATTTACAGTAGTTAGCTAATAGATCCAGTGATCCAAAAAATAATTGATTATGTAAGATAAACTTTTTAGTAAGGAATCTATAGCAAATACTACAGTGAGCTAAATGCTCATAATATTTTAATGCTTTTATCCTCACTATAAGCACTAACACAAAATAAGGAAAACAAGTTATAATATTTTCATCTGAGCTGCAGATGACTTTTAGCCATAACAAATAAATAGTATATATACACTTGTAAATCCACTCACCAAATGTACTTACAAAAAAATGAATGTAATCTCAATAGGAAGACCTCTATACATGATACAACAAACTGTATTAAGATTCAAACTATTAAGTTTGAAATTTGCCACAAAAAATGCACTAGTACCTACAGAGTGTAAAATACATTCAGATTGGAATCTTGTCAAAAAAGTGCCTTAGTGCAAATAAAGTGTAAGGTGCATTCACTTGCAAACCAATAGAGTGAGCATTAGAACAGGGTTTCCTGAATCATATGCCTGCTATAAAGTGTATTAGTACATGTCAAACATTGTCACAACATTGGAAATAAAAGGGGTAAACCATTGTATTATGCCAACAGAGGGTAAATGACCAGAAGTTTTAGTTTTACTTGATTATAAGACGCTAGACAAATATAGTATAGGAGCTCCTGCCTCTGGCCCCGATGTGGATGTTCCGTCCAGCTTCTTCGGGGGGTGGGGTGGTATAAATATCCGAAAGTACCAATAAGAAAAATGCCAAGCCTGTGACGTCATTGGTTGAAGGTGCCACGACGCATGCGCGGGCTGAACACGGCTCATATGTAACAGGGATTTCTGACTTTTGCATCAGCCCATTTTCCTTTTTGTCATTTTTAAAATGTATGTATGTATGTATGTATGTATGTATGTATGTATGTATGTATGTATGTATGTATGTATGTATGTATATATATATATATATATATATATATATATATATATATATATATATATATATATATATATATATATATGAAAAAATTTGTAGAAACAGCACTCCAAAAATAGATGATTTAGTAGCTCAGCAAGAGCTGTGGCAACGTTTCGGCTGAATACAGCCTTTTTCAAGCAAGTGACTTTGCTTGAAAAAGGCTGTATTCAGCCGAAACATTGCCACAGCTCTTGCTGAGCTACTAAATCATCTATTTTTGGAGTGCTGTTTCTACTATTTTTTTCATATGTAAGAAGGTTTGGTATTTACCTGAGGACGGGCACCCACCCATTTACAAGTTGTTTGCTTGTGCTGCTCTTTTTCTCTTTTTTTTCTGTATATATTTTTTTTTTTTGCCTAAAATATAAAGGAAATGTGTCATCTTTAACTTCAGGCCTTTTAGAGGTCATTTCATCTTCAACTTGCTTAACTGCTCACAATAACAGTAATTTTGACCAGGGACGCCCAAACTTTTACATGTCACTATACACAGAATAATACAGATACTGAGAATTACACCCAGTATACGGTACAGGAGAAGTGGTACTGTGCACTGGTTACACTGAATTATATAGATACTGAGAATTAAAATTGTAAAGTGCTGCGGAATATGTTGGAGCTATAAAAATAAAAATTATTATTAATTACACCCAGTATATAGGACAGCAGAAGTGGAACTGTGCAGTGTATATATACAGAATACAGATACTGAGAATTACAGTATACAGAACAGGAGAAAAGTGGAACTGTGGAGTGTATATACAGAATAATACAGATACTAAGAATTACACCCATGAAAAATTACATAGCTTATAGCT
This sequence comes from Phyllobates terribilis, assembly GCF_046119375.1. Classification (NCBI taxonomy): domain Eukaryota; kingdom Metazoa; phylum Chordata; class Amphibia; order Anura; family Dendrobatidae; genus Phyllobates; species Phyllobates terribilis. The sequence goes on along the minus strand of NW_027362761.1, from coordinate 401,922,810 downwards.
CACATTTAGTATGGTCTTTGGTAGTGATCCATGCTATGAGCAGTAACATGCTTTGTTCAAAATGTGTAGAACAGTTCTAGGGAAATTTCCTTTTATTTTAATATAGTTGTATTTAATTACCTTTCTTCCATTTTGGATGTGATGCTCGAAAAACTTTCCACTACATGGACATACTTTGCTTAGAGCCGACTTAAGTCTGCATCCGCGCACCACCATGGGATATGTGTTATGTTCTGCTACCAAAGCTAAGGAAAGAGAGGAGATCTGTCCCTACTATAAGACTCAGCTGAATCCCTACGATGTAACAGGGAACCTGATCCTGCGATCAGACCTGCTAAAGTCCTAATCTAGTCTGTACGGAGACCTATAGATTTGGGGAGGGAATCCCTACAAGTACTAAGGACTGGGAGGAATATGGGACACCTCCTAACAGAAATAGTAGCAGACAGACGAACAAACAAAATAGATAGAACATAGAGGTCCGTAGACCAAGCAAACTAACAGAGTTAGATACAGAGCACAGGCTAGCTAGAAAGTAGATATACAATGAAGTCCAGCAAAGCCAGAAGGGCGGAGCAGGATTAAATAGGCCAACAAGGTCATGTGACCAGCAAAGGAAAAAAAAACCTAACAGCAAGGTTCTAACAGTACCCCCCCTTCTAAGAGGATCCTCCGGATCCCCTAGGACCAGGCTTATCAGGAAATCTCCTGTGAAACGCTCTGATAAGTCTGGACGCGGAAACATCATCTGACCTCACCCAAGAGTTATCCTCGGGTCCGAAACCTTTCCAGGCCACAAGATACTGCAAACTACCTCTATACCGTCTGGAGTCAAGGATGCGAGAAATTTCATATTCCCCGTCCTCCACCACCGGAGGAACAGAGGCAGAGGCGTCACCATCCAACACAACAGCTTTTTTTAACAGAGAGACATGAAAGACCGGATTAATTCTCCAGGAGGTAGGAACCTCCAACCTAACAGCAGATTGGTTGACAACCTGAAGCACCTTAAAGGGCCCTACAAACTTGGGACCCAATTTCTTAGAAGGAATCCTCAACCGCAGATTCCTAGAGGACAACCAAACCATGTCACCAACAGCGAACAAAACCTCCTGTCGTTTCCTATCAAAGTAGTCTTTAGATTTTCTGTTGGCCTCCTGAAGATTACCACGCACATCCGTCCAAACTCTTTCCAAATCACCGGAAAAATTCTCCTCCTCAGGCACGGCAGATCCCAACTTGGAGAACGACCCAAACGACGGATGTCTCCCAGAACAACAAAAAAAAGGCGAACAACCAGCAGAAGAAGATGTATGATTGTTCAGAGCAAATTCGGCAAGTGGCAGAAACTCAGACCACCCCTCTTGATTGTCTGCCACAAAACAACGCAAGAACTGCTCAACATCCTGGTTTTTCCTTTCTGTCTGGCCATTAGATTCAGGATGATATCCGGACGAAAACGACAAATGAATTCCCAACCTGTCACAAAAGGCACGCCAAAAACGAGCCACGAACTGAGGACCCCTATCAGAAACAATGTCAGTAGGAACGCCATGAAGTCTGACAATTTCCTTGACAAAGGCCTTAGCGAGAGTTTTAGCGCAGGGCAGTTTGACGAAGGGAACCAAGTGACACATCTTGCTAAAACGGTCCACGACCACCCAGATGACAGTAAAACCCTCAGAGGGGGGAAGGTCAGTTATAAAGTCCATAGCCAAATGTGTCCAAGGAGCACTGGGGACCTCCAAAGGACAAAGCAACCCCGCAGCAGGAGTATGTGAGGACTTAGATCTAGCACATATAGTACATTGGCGCACCCACTTAATGACTTCCTTCTGCCATCCAGGCCACCAAAAACTGCGACCCACCAGTCTCTTGGTCTCAGAGATTCCGGGATGACCTGCCAACCGAGATTCGTGACACTCAACAAACAAATCTCTCCTAAAGGTCCCAGGCACAAACAACCTCCCATGAGGAGTGTTAGATGGGGCATTCTCCTGAGCTTTAAGAATCTCATCTTCCAAAACGGAGTCTAAAGCAGCTATCACAACACCTTCTTGTAAGATGTTTTCCTCTTTCTCAGCACCGACTATGGGAGAAAAACTGCGAGACAAGGCATCCGCCTTAACGTTCTTAGTACCAGGGATGTAAGTAACGGAGAAATTAAACCGCGAGAAAAACAGTGCCCACCTAGCCTGACGGGCATTCAGGCGCTTGGCAGCGTCAAGATATATCAGATTTTTATGATCCGTAAGAACCTGAACGGGAAATTCCGCACCTTCCAAGAAGTGGCGCCAGTGTTCAAATGCGAGTTTAATAGCCAATAATTCCCGATTACCAATATCGTAATTCAATTCAGTCTCCGAAAATTTTTTTGAAAAAAATGCACAGGGATGTAATCCATCCCCGTTATCCTGAGACAATACTGTGCCAACCCCCACAGAGGAAGCATCAACCTCAACCAAAAACGGCCTAGTAACATCAGGCTGCATAAGGATGGGAGCAGAGGTGAACCTCTCCTTGAGATACACAAAAGCTTCAATGGCCTCAGAAGACCACTGAACCGCATCAGCACCTTTCCTGGTGAGATCAGTCAGAGGTTTGACAATACTAGAAAAATTTTTTATGAATTTTCTATAGTAATTGGCGAAACCCAAAAACCTCTGTATCGATTTCAAACCAATAGGCCTAGGCCATTCCTGAACAGCCTGAACCTTAACCGGATCCATCTCAAAACCTTTGCTGGAGATAATGTAGCCCAAAAAACTAATTCTCTGTACAGCGAACTCACATTTCTCCAGCTTAGCAAAAAGCGAATTGTCCATTAATAACTGTAATACCTCACGCACGCTCCGCCAATGAGACTCCAGATCTGGCGAATAAATCAAAATGTCATCCAAATACACAACCACATTTTTACCGATCAAAGGTCTAAGGATGTCATTAATCAGATTCTGAAAAAATGCAGGAGCATTAGTAAGACCAAAAGGCATAACCAGATTCTCAAAATGACCCACAGGAGTGTTAAAAGCAGTCTTCCATTCATCACCCTCCTTCATGCGCAACAGATTGTATGCCCCCTTAAGGTCAATTTTAGAGAACCACTTGGCCCCCAATAACTGGTTAAACAGATCAGGAATCAATGGCAGTGGGTAAGGATTGCGTACCGTAATTTTGTTAATCTCACGAAAATCCAGACAAGGACGTAAACCGCCGTCCTTTTTTTTTACAAAAAAAAATCCAACCGCCACAGGAGACTTAGAGGGCCTAATGTGACCGGCGGCCAAACTTGTCTGTATGTATTCCTCCAAAGCCTTCCTCTCAGGAATAGTAAGGTTAAATAAACGACTCTTAGGAAGAGTCGCTCCAGGGACAAATTCAATAGAACAATCATAGTCTCTATGGGGAGGCAAAACCTGCGATTCTTTCTCAGAAAAAACTCTCCAAAAATCCTGAATAGGAACAGGCAATTCTCCCCTATCCAAAGCTGCAATACGCCCGTTACAACACTTGTCATAACATTTATGGCTCCAGGATTTAATTTCACTGGTAGACCAATCCAGTACAGGATTGTGAAATTTTAACCAGGGCAAACCCAATATTACTGGAGAAGGCAAGTTATTCAACACTACCAAATCCAATTTCTCATGGTGAACACCATTAATAGTGAGAGGAAATTCACAGACCTTGAGAGTAATATTCTTCAAAGGGGAGCCATCCACAGAAACCACAGCAATGGGGGATGATAAAGGTTCAGGTTTTAAATTGAGTTTTTCCACGAATCCCCCATCAATAACATTCAGTGTAGACCCGCAATCAACAAACACCCGAAATTCCATTAATTTTTCCTGAGCAATCGTGGAAGCAGCTAAAAATATACCCTTGGAATTTAAACAGGCAATACGGGCATGACTGACCATTTTTTTTTCTTTCTTCATACGAAGCTCACAGCCTTTAATCAAATGACCAGATTTCCCGCAATAGAAACACAAGCCTTCTGAAAAACGACGGTGTTTTTCTTGAGAGCGAGGTGCCACCGATCCAATCTCCATCGGTTCACCACTGTTAGTACACACATTATCATAACCAGAAACTGACATAGCAGAGGATTTGCTCTCATTAACCCTAGCACGCAGTCTTCTATCCACCCGTATAGCTAATTGCATAGCCTGTTGCAAATCCTCAGGTGTAGGATAAGCAATTAGCAGGTCTTTAACCCTTTCATTGAGCCCAGCAAGAAATAGACTTTTCAGAGCAGAATCGTTCCACCCTGTTTGAGTGGACCAACGACGAAAATGTGTACAATATTTTTCCATATTACCTGATCCTTGTTTTAAACGTCTCAACTCAGTCTCAGCTGATGCGACACGGTCAGGATCATCATATAATAGTCCTAAAGCAGAAAAAAAACTATCCACTGATCTGAAGCATGTATCACTAGGTTGCAAAGAAAAGGCCCACTCCTGAGGCTCTTTGCGCAAAAGTGACATTATGAACCCTACGCGCTGGGATTCATCCCCAGAGGACTTGGGTCTCAAACGAAAATACAATAAGCAAGCATTTTTAAATGAAAAAAATTCTCGATGTTCACCAAAAAATAAATCCGGCAAACATACCTTAGGCTCCAAGAAATATGCTCCAGGACAGTTACTCACGTGCTGATGGAGCTCGGCCACTTCCAGAGAGAGTCCCTGCAGGTGTTTAGCCAAATCCTGAACCGACACCATGATGGAACAAAAAAAAAAAAAAATCTTTCCTTAGAGAATTTACAGGCTGGACTTACTGTTATGTTCTGCTACCAAAGCTAAGGAAAGAGAGGAGATCTGTCCCTACTATAAGACTCAGCTGAATCCCTACGATGTAACAGGGAACCTGATTCTGCGATCAGACCTGCTAAAGTCCTAATCTAGTCTGTACGGAGACCTATAGATTTGGGGAGGGAATCCCTACAAGTACTAAGGACTGGGAGGAATATGGGACACCTCCTAACAGAAATAGTAGCAGACAGACGAACAAACAAAATAGATAGAACATAGAGGTCCGTAGACCAAGCAAACTAACAGAGTTAGATACAGAGCACAGGCTAGCTAGAAAGTAGATATACAATGAAGTCCAGCAAAGCCAGAAGGGCGGAGCAGGATTAAATAGGCCAACAAGGTCATGTGACCAGCAAAGGAAAAAAAAACCTAACAGCAAGGTTCTAACAATATGTCCACTACCAAAGACCATATTAAAGGTTTTTTTATGCTTAATTTTTCCAAACAATATTTTTCGTGCTCCCGTTCGTAGATATCGTAATCTATTGTGGATGGCCTTTTGATACCGTTATGGATATTGTATTGACTTCTTTTAAACATGTTGATTTTTATAAAGTGAATAATCAAACCAGATTGTACAAAGCTGCTGCCCTTTTTTCCAAGAATTCCTCTATAACTCCTATGAACCAACAGAATTTATGAAAACATATGAGGAATCTGTAAAAACACATGACAACACAATTACACGCCTGGTTGGAACAGTACTACACTACAAACTTAATTGTATAAAGCCATAATGACATATGGTTTACATATCAAAAAACGTCCTACCACTATTTTTGATGATGAATTCTTAACACCGTGCTGTAAATAAATAAAAAGCAAGTACATTTAGATAAAATAGGGTTCTTAGTAACACTGTTTTTGATCAAAAATAGTATGAAAGCTATCCCACCAGCGAAAAGGTGAACCCGTTCGGGATAGAACCTACTCTGTCTAATATTAAAAACCTTACCATGTGTCAAAGCTGACCTCTGTGAGAATAAGGTCAGACTGAGGATCCGGTCCCAAACTAGGAACACCAGCCAAGGGAAGCTTTTAAATGTGTTGTCCAGCTCTAGGAAGGGAGGCCACACCCAGGTTTGCACAGAATGTAAAATACAACCCCTAGGAAAAATTATGGAATCACCGGGCTCGGAGGATGTTCATTCAGTTGGTTAATGTTGTTGAAAAAAAGTAGATCACAGACATGGCACAAAACCAAAGTAATTTCAAATGGCAACTTTAGGGCTTTAAGAAACACTAAAAGAATTCAAGATTAAAAATGAGGTACTCAGTAAGGGTAATTTTTTTCAGACCAAGCAGAGGGAAAAAATGATGGAATCACTCAATTCTGAGGAAAAAATTATGGAATCACCCTGTAAATTTTCATTTCCAAAACTAACACCTGCATCAAATTAGATCTGTTCGTTAGTCTAAATCTAAAAAGGAGTGATCACACCTTGGAGACCTGTTACACCAAGTGGACTGACATGAATCATGGCTCCAACACGAGAGATGTCAATTGAAACAAAGGAGAGGAATATCAAACTCTTAAAAGAAGGTAAATCATCACGCAATGTTGCAAAAGATGTTGCTTGTTCACAGTCAGCTGTGTCTAAAATCTGGACCAAATACAAACAACATGGGAAGGTTGTGTAGAATGGGAGGAAGAAGGCGCTATTAGGCCGCTCACTATGGTGGCTGCAAATTTGTAGACAGGGAACCGATACCTGTCCGTATGGATGTATATATTATAGATATAAAGTTTAAAATTGCGCCAGCGATAGTGGAATAGATTGGGGAGACAGGCTAATTAGTTAAAATTCCTTTATTAGGTTACAATTTGTTATAAAAATGTGTAAAATTGGAATAGAGTAGGATAAAAGATAGTCCGTAAAAAGTACACTAGGTCCGGATGTATACGGTAAATATTCAATAGATAAAATAAAATAAAGTACATAGAGTGCATAAATTTCAATACATGAGTATCAGTCAATAGGCCAGCAGGTAGTTCAATTGGACTGGGTCAGTACTGGCATGTGGTTCCGGTTTTCCTTGATGGAGGTATTGGTGCAGAGACCTGGTCAGACGTGGTGATTGTTCCTCAACGTAGAGGGGTTTTTTGCTCCTTTTTGGATTTAGCTAGCGAGGAGGAGGAGGGACAGAAAATTTAAGTATAGAGTTGTGCATGCAGTTGGGTGATCAGGGATGTGATCACGTACCTTCTGCTGGATGTGATTGGCCCACTTTTATCGTTGATCCTGTCTGTGGGATCTGTAGGGCCTGTAGACTTCACAGTGTATTACTCATATTTAATCGCTGGGTCAGATTCGAACATGGCCAATGTCCTGAGGAGGAAGAAGCGGGGTAAGTAGGATCCTGCCTGGGGACCCTGTTTAAGTGGGGTCTGACCTAGGTGGGGTACCCGTCCTTTTGGACGTGCTTTAGTGTGTAAGTTCACTGACCTGTGATGGGTCCAGGGGGTGGGTGTCCTTACTGGAAGTCACCTGGGTTTGAGCGTGGTGGGTGCAGCAGGTGGCTCTGGCTGAGCTGTCCGTGGCGGCTGCGATGGAGGTTAGCGTCCTGAGGGGCTGAACAAAAATGAGCAATGAGGGTGGTCCCAGAGTGATGCAAAGCAAACACAGAGGGGTTTCTGTAGTGCAAGGGGTACTTACACCGAGTGGTTGTGCCTTTTGTAAGCCAAGGGGCTTAGTGGTGGTCCAGAGAGGTGGTAGTAGAGTATTATGGAGAAGCGCTCGGTGTCATACAGTCAGGTACGGCAGAAGATGCACTGGGTTTCCCAGGGTCACATGTAGCAGGAGGCTCTGGCTGCCCTATAGGGGAACAATGGTAGGCAGTCAGGAGGTTGCCACAGTGATGTAGGCTTATGTAGAGTGGTTAATATAGTGCAGGAAGTACCTTATATGAGCTGCAAGCGTATTGGTGGTCCAGAGGAGTGTCAGAGTTCAGTGCAGGGACACTGGGTCTCATAGGGTTAGGAAAGCCACCTGGTCTCGTGCGGTCAGATGCAGCAGGAGGCTCTGGCTGCACTATGGGGAGCAGTGGTAGGTAGTCAGAGAGTAGTTTTACATAGGAATAGATTCTATATGCTAGGGGTCTAAGCCCACTGGTACTCACGGTCCTGGTGGTCCTGGGGTATGGTCGTGACGTCCGGTAACCGGAGCGGGTGCGGTGTCCCGGCCGGTGACTGGCGCAACCCGCGTAGTTCCGGTGTGAGGAGGTGGAGAGGAGGAGATCGGGACGCGCGCTTCCTGCAGAGAAGCGCGCGAGATGCTGAGCGTGTGACGCGGCGTCACGTGGTGCACGGAGTGCACGAGGTACGGAAGCCTGGGTGTGCTTCCTGGTCTGAGTTAGGGACAGTCCGTCCAATGCGTTTCAACAGCAGCGGCTGTCTTCATCATCTGTCTCCGCACCAATACCTCCATCAAGGAAAACCGGAACCACATGCCAGTACTGACTCAGTTCAATTGAACTACCTGCTGGCCTATTGACTGATACTCATGTATTGAAATTTATGCACTCTATGTACTTTATTTTATTTTATCTATTGAATATTTACCGTACACACCCGGACCTAGTGTACTTTTTACGGACTATTTTTTATCCTACTCTATTCCAATTTTACACATTTTTATAACAAATTGTAACCCAATAAAGGAATTTTAACTAATTAGCCTGTCTCCCCAATCTATTCCACCATCGCTGGCGCAATTTTAAACTTTATATCTATAACATGGGAAGGTTGTTAAAGGCAAACATACTGGTAGACCAAGGAAGACATCAAAGCGTCAAGTCCGGAAACTTAAAGCAATATGTCTCCAAAACAGGAAATGCACAACAAGACAAATGAGGAATGAATGGGAGGAAACTGGAATCAATGTCTGTGAACGAACTATAAGAAACCACCTAAAAGAAATGGGACTTACATACAGAAAAGCTAAACAAAAGCCATCATTAACACCTAAACAGAAAAAAACAAGGTTACAATGGGCTAAGGAAAAGCATTCGTGGGCTGTGGATGACTGGATGAAAGTCATATTCAGTGATGAATCGCGAATCTGCATTGGGCAAGGTGATAATGCTGGAACTTTTGTTTGGTGCCATTCCAATGAGATTTATAAAGATGACTGCATGAAGAGAACATGCAAATTTCCACAGTCATTGATGATATGGGGCTGCATGTCAGGTAAAGGCACTGGGGAGATGGCTGTCATTAAATCTTCAATAAATGCCCAAGTTTACATTGATATTTTGGACAGTTTTCTTATCCCATCAATTGAAAGGATGTTTGGGGATGATGACATCATTTTTCAAGATGATAATGCATCCTGCCATAGAGCAAAAACTGTGAAAAACATTCCTTGAAAGAAGACACATAAGGTCAATGTCATGGCCTGCAAACAGTCCGGATCTCAATCCAATTAAAAATCTTTGGTGTAAGTTGAAGAAAATGGTCCATGACAAGGCTCCAACCTGCAAAGCTGATCTGGCAACAGCAATCAGAGAAAGTTGGAGCCTAATTTATGAAGAGTACTGTTTGTCACTCATTAAGTCCATGCCTCAGAGACTGCAAGCGGTTATTAAAGCCAGAGGTGGTGCAACAAAATACTAGTGATGTATTGGAATGTTCTTTGCGTGTTTGTTTTTCATGATTCCATAATTTTTTCCTCAGAAATTAGTTATTCTGTAGCATCGGCGTCCCTGCCTCCTGCTAGGCAGAGACGCCGTTCCCCTCACCTCCCTGCTCCGTCCTCGGCGTCCTCCTCCCGTGCTGCTGGCAGTGTTCGCTGCTTCCTGGGCACTGCGCTTAGGGCGCGCGCGCTCCCTCTCTCTTAAAGGGGCCGCGCGCGCCGTCCTAAGGAGTCCCCGGCCAATTGCCGGTGGAGCTCCCATATATAAGGCACCTCCTCCAAAATGGAGGTGCCCGAGCAAAGTTGTTGCAAGCCTTTCACCTCTGCTTCAGCCTTCAGGTCCCGTTGCCAGTCTGTTTTCCAGCTCTGTCTACCTGCTTGCATTCCCTGCGGTCCGACAGTCTGTCTACCAGCATCCGCCAGTCTGTCTATGGACCAGTCCGCCTGTGGATCAGGAGGCACCTGCCTGATACCTGCCTGATACCTGTCTGAGACCTCCTGCCAGCCAGCCGAGAGACTCCTACCTGCTCACCTGGGAGCACTCACCTGCTATCCGCCAGCTAGCCTACCTGGAGGCTCTGCCGTCACTTGCCGTGACCACCTGCCAGCCAGCCGAGAGACTCTTACCTGCTCACCTGGGAGCGATCACCTGCTATCCGCCTGCTAGCCTACCCGGAGGCTCTGCCATCACTTGCCGTGACCACCTGCCAGCCGAGAGACTCTTACCCGCTCACCTGGGAGCGCTCACCTGCTACCCGCCTGCTAGCCTACCTGGAGGCTTTGCCGTCACTCGCCGTGACCACCTGCCTGTCTAGAGACTCTTACCCTGCTGTCACTTGCCGTGACCACCCGCCTGTCAAGAGACATTCCCCGTCTCCTGCCGTGACCACCTGCCCTTCTACCCAGAGACTGTTCCTGTCACTTGCCGTGTCTACCTGCCCGCCTTCCCTGGGAGCCACCCGCTTCCTTACAAGGACTGCCCCTTTGTATAGTAGCTCAGAGGTTCCACCTCCCAGACCCGTTACAGTTTGCTCGGGCCATGGAACCCGGTGGCACCCAAGCTCCCTCGCTCTCGGACCTATGCCATGAACTATCTCGTCAGAGGTCCCAACAGAAGTCCATCCTGAGCCACCTGCGTAGTGTTAACTCCCGCCTGGACACACTGACTACCTCTTCGGGACCTGCTTCCAGTCGCACGACTCCTACCCCGGCAGCGTCGCTGCCCATCAATACCATGGCATCCCTTCCCGGTCCCCGCCTTTCCGCCCCGCCTCGTTTTAGTGGAGATCCCGGTCAGGCACGGGGCTTCATTAACCAGTGCACCCTGCACTTCGAACTTTTGGCATACCAGTTTTCCACCGACCGAGCCAAAGTGGCCTTCATCATGTCCCATCTCACTGGGGAGGCGCTGGCTTGGCTAAATCCTCTATGGGAGAGAGGAAACCCCCTGGTGTCCAACCTGCCAGTCTTTCTCACGGCCTTCCGGAAAGTCTTCGACGAACCAGGACGAAAGACCTCATCCGCCTCATCTCTGCTACGCCTCCGTCAAGGGAGTCTCACCGTTGGCCAATATGCCATACGGTTCCGTACCCTTGCTTCTGAGCTTGCCTGGGATAACGACGCCCTGGTGTCCGTCTTCTGGGAGGGCCTATCCGGCCGGATTAAAGATGAACTTGCCGGTCGGGACATTCCTACCACTCTCGACGAATTAATAACACTTGCCACCCGGACTGACATCCGGTTCCAGAAGCGTACCAAAGAGGTCACCCGTGAGAGGAGGTTTCCTCGCCTTGCTCCTACCTTCCAGAATCCCGTCACTTCCTCTGTTACTCCCCAGGTGCATTCACCCGAGCCTATGCAGGTCGACCAGACCAAGATGGTCAAAACCCGTCAAGAATCACGCCGTGCCGAGGGGAGCTGCTTCTACTGTGGCAGTAAGGAGCACCGGATCCATTCCTGCCCGGAGAGGTCGGGAAACGCCTGTGTCTATTATCGCTCAGAGAGGTCGTCCTAGACAAGAATAAACCCTCTCCATCTCTGATACTGTCGGTCTTTATCATCTGTGGGGAGAACCGTTACTTTGAACTAGCTCAACTTGATTCTGGAGCTGTCGGAAATCTCATTTCTCAGTCCCTGGTAGAGAAATACCGCATTCCCACCAAACCTCTGGCTGAACCCTTATCTGTTACCTCCATGGATGGGGGTCTCTTACCGCATCCCATCCAACTTATCACCGAACCCATAACTCTGCAGGTGGGAATGCTGCACTCTGAGAGCATCTTCTTCCATGTTCTACCTGGACTTTCTCATGCCCTTTTGCTTGGCCTACCTTGGCTACAGAGACATGCACCCGTGCTTGATTGGCAGACTGGAGAAGTCCTTCGCTGGGGACAGGCCTGCCATAAGACTTGTTTAGTTCCCGTTCGTCCTACCCGTCTGTCTCCTCCCCCAGCCAATCTACCCGGCCTGCCGGTACCCTATTGGTCTTATGTTGATGTCTTTAATAAAAAGGAAGCAGAGACATTACCTCCTCATAGACCATACGATTGCCCTATCGACTTGGTACCTGGCGCTACTCCGCCCCGAGGGCGTATCTACCCTTTGTCCGCTGCTGAGACCCGGTCCATGTCTGAATATATCGAGGAGAACCTGGCCCGGGGATTTATCCGGAAATCTACCTCCCCGGCGGGAGCAGGCTTCTTCTTCGTTAAAAAGAAGGACGGCTCACTCCGTCCCTGCATAGACTATAGAGGCCTTAACCAAGTCACGGTGAAGAATAAATACCCCCTTCCGCTCATTCCTGAATTATTTGATCGTCTGAGGGGTGCTAGAATCTTCACCAAGCTGGATCTCAGTGGGGCCTATAACCTGGTTCGTATCCGTCAGGGGGATGAATGGAAGACGGCATTCAACACCCGGGACGGCCACTATGAATACCGCGTAATGCCCTTCGGTCTCTGTAATGCTCCCGCAGTCTTTCAAGAGTTGGTCAATGATATCTTCCGTGACCTTCTCTACTCCTGCATGGTGGTATACCTGGACGACATCTTGGTCTTCTCTCCGGATCTCCAGACACACCGGAGGGACGTTCGTCAGGTCCTGCTCAGGCTCAGGCAAAACCACCTCTACACAAAATTTGAGAAGTGCCTCTTTGAACAGACCTCGCTTCCATTTCTGGGCTACATCATCTCTCAGACCGGTCTATGAATGGATCCTGAGAAACTTTCTGCCATCCAGATGTGGCCCCGACCGGAGGGGTTGAAGGCTATCCAGCGGTTCCTGGGCTTCGCCAACTACTACCGCCTCTTCATTCTGCACTTCTCTTCCCGGACTGCCCCTATCTCTGCGCTCACCCGTAAGGGCGCTAATCCCAAAGAATGGCCGCCCGAGGCAGAGGAGGCCTTCCTGTCTTTGAAACAAGCTTTCTCTTCCGCTCCTGTGCTGCACCGTCCGGACAGCAACAAACAATTCTTCTTAGAAGTAGACGCTTCCTCCTCCGGAGCCGGAGCGGTGCTCACCCAAAAGTCGTCTTCCGGAAGAATGGATACCTGCGGCTTCTTCTCCAAACTCTTCTCCTCATCTGAGCGCAATTATTCTATAGGAGACCGAGAATTGTTAGCCATTAAGTTGGCACTGGAGGAGTGGCGTTACCTGCTCGAGGGGGCTCTTCACCCGGTAATAATCTACACGGATCACAAAAACTTGGCTTATCTCCAGAGTGCCCAAAGACTTAACCCGCGCCAAGCCCGGTGGTCCTTGTTCTTCGCCCGCTTTGATTTCATTCTTCACTTTCGCCCGGCAGACAAAAATATCAAAGCGGATGCCTTGTCCCGATCCTTTTTGTTCTCCGATCTAGAGGAGGAGCCAAAGCACATCATCGACCCCGCCAAGGTAATGCAGGTGGCTCCCGTGGATCTAAATCGTCTTCCACCCGGTAAGACGTTCGTAGCAGTACCTGATCGTGAGAGGGTTCTACACTGGGGACATTCGTCTAAGCTAGCTGGCCATGCTGGCCAGAAAAAGACCCTCCTGCTTATTACCCAGCATTACTGGTGGCCTACCCTGCACAAGGACGTAATAAACTTTGTCTCAGCCTGTGCGTCCTGCGCTCGCAACAAGGTTCCTAGACATCTGCCAGCCGGCCGCCTTTTGCCTCTTACCATACATGCTGCCCCGTGGCAGCATATAGCCATGGACTTTATAACGGATCTCCCTGTTTCTGCTGGTTGTACGGTCATTTGGGTGGTCGCTGACCGCTTCTCTAAGATGGCTCACTTCATTCCCCTGCCGGGTCTTCCGTCTGCTTTTGAGTTGGCTAAAGACTTTATCCATCATATTTTCCGTCTCCATGGTCTCCCTCTCCACATCGTATCCGACCGAGGAGTTCAGTTCACCTCTCGCTTCTGGAGAGCCATGTGTAAACTGCTGGGGGTCACCTTGGACTTCTCCTCTGCTTATCACCCACAGTCCAAGGATCAAGTAGAGCGGATTAACCAAATCTTAACCAGTTACCTCCGGCACTTTGTTAATGCCGACCATTCCGACTGGGTGGATCTTTTACCGTGGGCCGAATTTTCCTATAATAATCACGAGAGCGAGTCTTCCTCCAAATCCCGGTTTTTTATTGTCTACGGTCAACATCCTCGGATCCCGTTTCCCGTCTCCGCCTCGGTGGATAATCCGTCCGCGGAATCTCTTGTTAGCGAATTCTCCTCCATTTGGGAAAGTACCAGGTCCGCATTTCTTCAGTCCTCCGAGCGGATGAAGAAACAGGCTGACAAAAGACGTCAGGATCCGCCCCAATTCCGTCCTGGAGATAAAGTCTGGCTCTCATCCAAATATGTCCGGCTCAAGATTCCTTCCTACAATTTAGGGCCTCGGTTCATCGGCCCACTGGAAGTTATCAAACAAATCAACCCGGTGGCCTATAAATTGAAACTCCCGGCCAACTTGCGGATCCCTAACTCCTTCCATGTGTCTCTCCTCAAACCTGTGGTACTTAACTCTTTTTCCAAGTCTACAGGTACGCCTCCTGCTCCGGTTTCCGCTGAGGACGAGTTTGAGGTAAAGAGCATTCTGGCCACCAAAAGGGTAAGAGGAAAGACCTTTTTTCTAGTGGATTGGAAGGGGTTTGGTCCTGAGGAGAGAACGTGGGAGCCCCGGGAGAATATCCATGCCCCGCTCATCCTTGATAAATTTCTCTCTGGTCTAAAAAAGGGGGGGCCTAAAGGGGGGGGGTACTGTAGCATCGGTGTCCCTGCCTCCTGCTAGGCAGAGACGCCGTTCCCCTCACCTCCCTGCCCCGTCCTCGGCGTCCTCCTCCCACGCTGCTGGCAGTGCTCGCTGCTTCCTGGGCACTGTGCTTAGGGCGCGCGCGCTCCCTCTCTCATAAAGGGGCCGCACGCGCCGTCCTAAGGAATCCCCGGCCAATTGCCGGTGGAGCTCCCATATATAAGGCACCTCCTCCAAAATGGAGGTGCCCGAGCAAAGTTGTTGCAAGCCTTTCACCTCTGCTTCAGCCCTCAGGTCCCGTTGCCAGTCTGTTTTCCAGCTCTGTCTACCTGCTTACATTCCCTGCGGTCCGACAGTCTGTCTACCAGCATCCGGCAGTCTGTCTATGGACCAGTCCGCCTGTGGATCAGGAGGCACCTGCCTGATACCTGCCTGATACCTGTCTGAGACCTCCTGCCAGCCAGCCGAGAGACTCCTACCTGCTCACCTGGGAGCGCTCACCTGCTATCCGCCTGCTAGCCTACCTGGAGGCTCTGCCGTCACTTGCCGTGACCACCTGCCAGCCAGCCGAGAGACTCTTACCTGCTCACCTGGGAGCGATCACCTGCTATCCGCCTGCTAGCCTACCTGGAGGCTCTACCGTCACTTGCCGTGACCACCTGCCAGCCTGCCGAGAGACTCTTACCTGCTCACCTGGGAGCGCTCACCTGCTACCCGTCAGCTAGCCTACCTGGAGGCTCTGCCGTCACTTGCCGTGACCACCTGCCAGCCAGCCGAGAGACTCTTACCCGCTCACCTGGGAGCGCTCACCTGCTACCCGCCTGCTAGCCTACCTGGAGGCTTTGTCGTCACTCGCCGTAACCACCTGCCTGTCTAGAGACTCTTACCCTGCTGTCACTTGCCGTGACCACCCGCCTGTCAAGAGACTTTCCCCGTCACTTGCCGTGACCACCTGCCCTTCTACCCAGAGACTGTTCCTGTCACTTGCCGTGTCTACCTGCCCGCCTTCCCTGGGAGCTACCCGCTTCCTTGCAAGGACTGCCCCTTTGTATAGTAGCTCAGAGGTTCCACCTCCCAGACCCGTTACAGATTCCATAATTTTTTCCCTTTGCTTGGTCTGACAAAAATTACCCTTACTGAGTACCACACTTTTTATCTTGATTTCTTTTAGTGTTTCTTAAAGCCCTAAAGTTGCCATTTGAAATGACTTTAGTTTTGTGCCATGTCTGTGATCTGCTTTTTTTCAACAACATTAAACAACTGAATGAACATCCTCCGAGCCCGGTGATTCCATAATTTTTGCCAGGGGTTGTATACAAAGAAAAAAACACAAAATTTGAGCTTGGTTTAAAATAGTATACATGCAGCTGCATGTATACCATTTTAAGCCAAGCTCAAATTTTGTGTTTTTTTGTTTAGAATTAAATATGAACAAACCAACTTACATACTCTCCAATATTCAATCAAAGACACAGATAACTCCTTAATGGATCACACCGAATCTAATTTTTATCTAATTTACAAAAAAGCATTAATGAGAATCTAAGCAAATTGGAAGATACCATCACTTCCTGCAAACAATCAAAATTTAAAAGGGATCTGAGAGATTATGAAAATTATCAAATATACAATTATCATTCCTACAGAAGAGAGCGAAGTACCCCAAGATCTATGCTAAAGCAAAATAAAAGGAGACAAAAACATCATGTTAGCTTTAACATCAACATGTTAACATGTTGTTAACGAACAACGTTAGCTTTACTTCATCTGAGTATGATACTACAAATGGCAATGTCGATATATCTGATTATGAAAATGATAACTCCAGAAAATCATCTTTAATTGCCTCTCATAATAGGGGTTCAAAAAACAAGATGAATCGCATCCCCTCAGGGATCATTAAAAAGAAAAACACATGACAGCCAGGAAGAGAAGAGAATAAAACAAAGACACAAATATCCAACCAGGTACTGCAAATAAATGATATACAAGATTCTACAGCTACAATCCTAAATGAACAACATTTTGTGCAAACACAAACTTTTTCCCCTCTTTCTACACTATTGGATGTCAGGGGGAAGCCAATCAGAAAAAGCCAAACTGTATAGTCACAGAAATACACGTAAATTCCAAGTAATAGAAAACCTTTATTGAATACATGGTTGGAATAGGTGGCACTGCAGAAGACAGGTGCACACACCTCACATAAAAAATACTAAATGCAAATAATGTACACATAAAAAGAGGTAAAATTAAGTAAAAATGGATATAGCTGGACAAAAGACAAAGATAAAGAAATATACCAAGCTGTGCAAGTCTATATATATAAATAGATTCTCATGGCATAAATGTCTATATTAGATGCTCTCAATATGAAAGTCAAGGGCAGAGTACAGAAGGAGAAATATAAATCAAGAGGCATAATACCTGTGAGGTCCAAACTGTGAGTGTAGCGCCCACCCCAAAGCGTGTTTCGGTATAGACCTTCGTCAGGTCAATAGAATAGCTTTGGGAGTCGTTTTGGACCCTGGATACTCAGTATAAGGCTGACTTTGCGATAAGATTGTCTCTCCCAGCCTCTGGTCTCCATCCTCACAGAAGGTCCACTGGGAACACGTCTGGACATATCTGCAAGAGTCTGGTGAGATTGTTCCTTTTATTTTATCTCCATGCTATGTATGAATCCAATATTGCCTATACATAAAGGAGCGATCTACCCATTTATTAATGAAATAATGGCATATTAGGCGATTTATACTACTCTTGAGCACACACACTGCCATTTGTGCAGTTGATATTGAGGTGCCTACGCATCGTTTTTAATAATATCTTTGTTTCATATTTATATGTCTGTTGATAATTTGGGCTTTCACCACTATCTTTATTTCTATTTTATATGACCTATTAAAGGTGGTTTTAATAAGCTATTTAATACTACCCTTGCTAATTTTTTATATTTTGTGACATATTGTCATACGAATTATTGATATTTGAATTAAAAAAATATTAGTTATTATTATAGCGCCATTTATTCCATGGCGCTTTACATGTGAAAAAGGGGGTATACATAGCAAAAACACTTACAATAATCTTGAACAAAATGAGTCAGCGACTGGTACAGGAGGAGCGAGGACCCTGCCCGTGGGGCTCACAATCTACAAGGGATGGGTGAGGATACAGTATGTTGGGGTAGAGCTGGTCATGCAGCGGTATGGTGGAGTGGTGGTTACTGCAGGTTGTACGCTTGTCGGAAGAGGTGGGTCTTCAGGTTCCTTTTGAAGGTTTCCACGGTAGGGGACAGTCTGATATGTTGGGGTAGAGAGTTCCAGAGTAGGGGAGATGCACGGGAGAAATCTTGTATGCGATTGTGGGAAGAGGAGATAATAGGGGAGTAGAGAAGGAGATCTTGTGAAGATCGGAGGTTGCTTGTAGGTAAGTACCGGGAGACTAGGTCACAGATGTATGGAGAAGACAGGTTGTGGATGGCTTTGTATGCCAAAGTTAGGGTTTTGAACTTGAGTCTCTGGGTAATGGGGAGCCAGTGAAGGGACTGACAGAGGGGAGAGGCCGGGGAATTGGGGGGAACAGGTGGATTAGTCAGGCAACACAGTTTAGGATAGATTGGAGGGGCACGAGAGTGTTAGAGGGGAGGCCACAGAGCAGGAGGTTGCAGTAGTCAAGGCGGGAGATGATGAGGGCATGCACTAGTGTTTTTGCAGAGTCTTTGCTGAGGGAGATATTTTTGAGTTAGAGTCGGCAGGAAGTGGAAAGGGCTTGGATATGTGGTTTGAAGGAGAGATCAGAGTCCAGGATTACCCTTATGCAGCAAGCTTGTGGAACTGGGGAGCGTGGTCAGCCATTAACTTTGATGGTTAGGTCAGATGGGGGCGTTGAGTGAGGTGGGGGAAAGATGATGAATTCAGTTTTATCCCTGTTAAGTTTTACAAATCTAGCAGAGAAGAAGGATGAAATACAGGACACACATTGTGGGATTCTGGTTAGTAAGGAGGTGATATCGGGTCCAGAGAGGTAGATCTGTGAGTCATCTGCATAGAGATGATACTGAAAGTTGTGAGATTCTATGAGCTGTCCCAGGCCATAGGTGTAGATGGAGAAGAGCAGGGGCCCTAGAACTGAGCCTTGGGGGACACCGACAGATAGGGGGTGAGATGAGGAGGTGGTATGTGAGTGGGAGACGCTGAATGTCCTGTCTGTTAGGTATGAAGAGATAAAAAGATAGGGCCAAGTCTGTGATTCCAAGAGATGAGAGTCTGTAGCAAGAGGGAATGGTCCACTGTGTCGAAGGCAGATGACAGGTCCAGGAGGAGGAGTAGAGTGTTTCTTGGAATTGGTGGTTAGTAGGTCGTTGGTGACTTTAGTCGGGGCAGTTTCAGTGGAGTGATGCGGTCGGAAGCCAGATTGTAAACGGTCGAAGAGGTAGCAGGAGGAGAGGTGGGAGGACAGTTCAAGGTGGACGTGTTGTTCCAGTAGTTTTGATGCATGGGGAGAAGTGATATGGAGCGATAGCTAGTCAGAGAGAATGGGTCAAGGGAGGGCTTTTTGATGATGGGTGTGATTGAGGCATGTTTGAAACATGAGGGGAAGACACCAGTTGTTAGTGACAGGTTGAAGAGGTGGGTTAAGGTTGGGATGAAGACTGTGGTAAGGTTAGGAATGAACTGAGACGGGATTGGGTCAAGTTCACAGGTGGTGAGGTGTGATTTGGAGAGTAAAGAGGAAACTTGATCTTCTGTGATGGTGGAGAAGTTGACTTTGGAAGAGGAAGGTTGAGTAGATATGAAGAGGGGCTGTGGGAACTTTAGGTAAAAGCTTTGTCTGATGTTGTCAATCTTCTGCTTGAAGAATGAGGCAAATTCTTCAGCTGAGATGAGAGGGAGGAGGCTCTGGGGGACAGAGGAGAGCACTGAAAGTGTTGAATAGCTGTTTAGGGTTGTGAGACAGGGAGGATATGAGAGATGAGAAGTAGGTTTGTTTTGCTGCTGTGAGTGTAGACTTGAAAATAGTGAGGGATTGTTTAAATACAATGAAGTGGTCGTTAAAGTGGGACCTTTTCTTTCTCCGCACAGCAACCCTGGAGGCCCGTCTCAGTTCTTTAGTCAGGTTGGTGTGCCAGGGTTGCCTATTGATTGCGTGAGCTTTGGTATGTGTGAGAGGGGTGACCGAATTGAGAGCTGCAGCTGTTGTGGTGTTATATAAAGCAACAGCAACATCTGCATCGTGTAAGGAATTTATGTCTGTAAGAGGGATTCAGAGAGTGAGTGTAGGTCAAGATGTTTGAGATTTCTGCAAGGGTTTGCAAGTTTATGACGTGGGGTGTAGCGTCGGAGTCCCTGCCTCCTGCTAGGCAGGGACGCTGTTCCCCTCACCTCTCCGCTCCGTGCCCGGCGTCTTCCTCCCGCTCTGCTGGCAGCGCGCGCTGCTTCCCGGCCACTGTGCTTAGGGCGCGCGCACTCCCCCTCTCTTAAAGGGGCCGCGCGCGCCGTCCTAAGGAGTCCCCAGCCAATGGCCGGAGGACCTTACCATATATAAGGCACCTCCTCCAAAATGGAGGTGCCCGAGCAATGTTGTTGCATAGCCTATCACTCTGCTTCAGCCCTCAGGTCCCGTTACCAGATACCTGCCAGATTCCTGCTTGATACCTGCCTGATACTTGTCTATCTACTTGCATTCCTGCGGTCCGACAGTCTGCCTACCAGCCCTGCCAGTCTGTCTATGGATCTGATTGCCCGCTCACCTGGGAGCGCTCATCTGCTACCTACCTGCTAGCCTACCAGGAGGCTCTGCCGTCACGTGCTGTGACCACCTGACTGTCCAGAGACTCTTACCCGCTCACCTGGGAGCGTCCGCCTGCTACCCGCCTGCTAGCCTATCTGGAGGCTTAGCCGTCACTTGCCGTGACCACCCACCTGTCAAGAGACTGTCCCCGTCACTTGCCGTGACCTCCTGCCCTTCTACCCAGAGACTGTCCCCGTCACTTGCCGTGACCTCCTGCCCTTCTACCCAGAGACTGTCCCCGTCACTTGCCGTGACCTCCTGCCCTTCTACCCAGAGACTGTCCCCGTCACTTGCCGTGACTACCTGTCCGCCTACCCTGGGAGCCACCCGCTTCCTTACAAGGACTGCCCCTTTGTATCGTTGCTCAGAGGTTCCACCTCCCAGACCCGTTACATGGGGATTGTGGACCTGGAGAGGAGAGGGCAGAGAATGTAAGTAGGTTGTGGTCCGAAAGAGGGAGAGGAGAGTTAGAGAGGTTGGATAGGGAACAGAGGCGGGTAAAGATGAGGTCCAGTGTGAGGCCATCTTTGTGAGTGGCTATGGAAGACAATTGAGCTAGGCCGAAGGAGGAAGTGAGGGATAGGAGCTTAGAGACAGATGACAAATATCAAAGCAAAATAGGCCAAAAAAATTCAAAAAATAGTTTGACTGACACCTGATAATGTCATGCACTGAACAAAACCAACTCCTAATAAGCATATTTAACTTGGAGGACATGGAGTTTAGCTGGTATAAAATACATTTTATTAAATATACATAGAGTCCTCTCTCCTCCTGTACCAGTCGCCGTCACATTTTTGTTCAAGATTATTGTAATTGTTTTTGCTATGTATACCCCTTTTTCACATGTAAAGCGCCATGGAATAAATGGCGCTATAATAATAAATAATAATACAGAAAATTTTGTTAGAAACAATATAAATAAAGTGAGGTGACAGGAATAAGCAAATGGGTCCCAGCTGAGAAGCACCCTGACCTGACCCAACAACAATAATGCAAAGCATTATTCAGTCAAAAATTACCTGTAATCCAGGTGGTCAGTATATCATGCGATAATAATTTCAAAGAGTGAGGCATAAGAGGGCATAAACCTTACCAGGGAAGGTGCAGGGGCGTATCAGCTGGTGATGGTGGATAAGGGGCAGCCTCGACGTGCATTTCACAATGCTATCTTGATGCTTTTTCAAGAGGCAGTTGAATTAAAATATATAGGTTTGATCTCAGCATAATCACAGTGAGTATAGGGTCACAAGGACGTATATAAAAAAATCATTGTTTCATCCAGAAAGTTGGACGATTATTTCCTCACTTGTCATCCATGTGCAGTTCGTATACAATCCGTTTTTTTACAGCAGCTATTAATCATTTACATGGCCATTTACAGTTTCTGACACCATGATTGGAAGAATAGAAGGAACAAGGGAAGAAGACCAGAAACCCGATGGCGCAAGATAACTGCGGAGAAGACCCTGATGGACCTATCCAGGCTTGTGGATCTTGTGATCCATCTTCGTAAAGAGCGTTCATCCATCAACTCGCTATGCCTCGAGAAGAAGACCATTAATAATAATAATGTTACAGAATTGTATCAGTAAGAATCGGATGTAATACTGAGACTCCGTATGGCATCAGATTTTCCTCTCGCACCCATAGACTTAAATGGGTGAGACTCATCAGATTTACAGAAGAAACTAGTGCATGCTGCGATTCTTTTCACATGCAAACTCAGGCAGTGAAAAAAACTCTCCTCTGCACTGCCCCATTGACTAACATTGGTCCGAATGCTGTCTGTGGAAAAATGGACCAAAAATGTGGTGGTGTGAACGCGGCCTAACCTGGAGAATCATGTTTCCAGGTCATTTTTACAGCACAGTTAACACTTTAAAAACAAAACTCAAAGACCCATGGCAGAATTGTTTTTTTCCCTCTTTTCATCCCACTTGGAGTTTTTCCCATTGTTAGTACATTAGTTCATTATTTGGTAAAATGAATGATATCATTAAAAACTACAACTCGTCCTCCAAAAAACCTCGTACGGCTACATGGATGGGAAACTAAGAGCGATGGCTCTTAGAGGAAGGCGAGAAGAAGTGTTACCCCATGAGCCATAATTAAAGGGAACCTGTCACCAAATTTGTCACATATCAGCTTAAAATATAAACTTATTCAGCATCTGCACTGTTTAACCCAAATCCTTATGCAACCCCCTGACTCCCCCATAAAACCTTTTTAATTTCTCCTGCGCTGTATTCTAATCGGGTCTGTCCAGTCCGATGGGCGTGGCTTCAGACTCTCCACCCCTCCCCCGGCTGCTGCTGCCCATCCTTGACGCCTCCTGTGTGTTTTTCGGGGTTATACAGGGGGAGTCAGGAGGTTACATAAGGATTTGGGGAAAGAAGCGCAGTCGCTTAATAAGTTGATATTTTAAGCTGATATGTGACAAATTTGGTGACAGGTTCCCTTTAAGCCGTGGTGTTATAGCCTCGCAGGCTTCCGTAGCCAGAGACACGTGCGCAGTGTTTGTACGGGCAGGCATGGAGGAGGGGTGTGGCTGTCGATCAGAGGGCCAAAGGACCTTTGATTATGTTAAAACATGTGATCAGTCACGTGTGTGGGAGGAGCCGGGCCGCTGGTGGAGCAGTTTCTTGTAGTTTCTCTTCTGATTGCTGATGTGGCAATGTCGGATACAAGCGGTGTGTGCTGAGGTTACTGTGCGCTGCTGTTCCTATATACTGTATATAGCCCGGTGTGCGCGCTACCGCCGCACCAGGACATTGTCACAGATGCTTGTAAAGGAAGAGAAAATCACGTGACATTTCTGCATGTGACGCGTCACGTGGTCATGATGTCATCACAGGTCCTTTAGCACACGAGGATCCTGCATCCACCGTGCGGAAGGTTCAGTTTTTCTGTGTCCCCGCGGTAACAACCAGTCAGCGCCATGAGTGCGGCGGCGCCTGTGCTGAACCTGAACAATGAGGTGAGTGCGGCGCTATCAGCGGGCTCTGTGCATTTATGGTCACGTGTCACTATCTCACATTAGTCCCTGCACTGGCGGGAGAGTGCTCATACTACAGGCGGCTGTGGCCGCTGCTACATGGCAGGGAGCCGGGTAACTAGGTACCGAGACGAGCAAGTTCCAAACATCCAGCTGGTTCCCATTTTTTGGAACTTCGGTTTGGGCTGCGGTAAAGTAAGACCCCCCTGATCATGCAGCTGGTCTGAACAGCGACCAGAAACCCAGGAGCAGTGCACTCCTGAAGATTTATTTTACAAACACTGCTTTAACAGCTGCAGTCTGGGGCAGAAAATAAGTGCGTATTTGTCTCCTGCACCGATCCTGCGGTCACATGGTGTATAACATAGCTACCATGTGCAGTCAGCCTGAGAGGACAACCTCTTTAAAGCATACTCCAGCTTTTTTTTTTTTATTATTATTGCAACGCTGGAGTGGTGCTGTAAATGTAATTCCCGTCTTTTACTCGCCTGGCGCCGCCTTCATCCTTTTCCAGCGTCGCTCCGGTCGGTCTCTGGCGATAAGTGACCTGCTGGTAGCTCCAGTGTTACATAGAGCTGCTCAGAGGCCATTTTCAGTACAAGTCTGAGATCCTCGTTCTGGCTCTCATAGACTTGTATTGAGAGCTTGTGGCGTAGCTTCTGAGTTCTGGCCAGTCAGAAGCTGCGCTCGGAACAGCTCTGGAAACGGGGCAGGGGGGCTTACATTTAAAGCACCACTCCAGCTCTGAAACCCTGCTGGAGTGGTGCTTTGATGATCGTCAACATACAAATTGGTCGGTGCTCATCTAGCAGCCAGTATTAATATAAAGACTGACAAACACCGGTGGTTGCATAAATATTAGTAGTACTCCATGGTGTTATCAGCAGCACACCTCCTATTTACACAGGGCAATGTGTTGGCAAAAATAACCATCCAAACACCTGAAGAAGGGGCGGTTTGCTTGTTGATCTGGTGGTCAGTGGTGTGTTTACACCGGCTCCTGTACATGTGCCTAAGCGCTTCTACTTCTCATTGTTTTCAGAAATCTCCATTGCAGCTTCAGGGTAGTTGTGCACTGCTCACGCAACCAGTTTTTTTTTTTTTTAAGTAGACCCTGTACAAATCTAATCAAATAGCCATTAGTTGCCATTGAATCCCCTGCTTCTCTAGTGGTCTGCACTGCTGCTGCCAATCACAGGCTTCAGCTATCGCATCCATACATGCAAACATCACTACTGAGGAAAGTGATTGGCTGCAGCGGTAATGTGACTGATGGACGGGACATATTCACTTCCAGTCATAGTGGGAAATAATGCAGCATCATGTGAAGAACAAATGCTTATTTCATTATAGTAGAATATTACACTGCTAAAAAAATAAAGGGAACACTTAAACAGAATATAACTCCAAGGAAATCAAACGGTCCACTTAGGAAGCAACACTGATTGACAATCAATTTCACATGCTGTTGTGCAAATGGAATAGACAATAGATGGAAATTATTGGCAATTATCAAGACACCCTCAATAAAGGAGTGGTTCTGCAGGTGGGCACTTCTGAATACAGTAGTGTTTTCGCAAACGTGTTATTTTGACATAACATGAAAGCAATTAACGTTGTAGTTGGTGGATTCAGGGCTATTTGTTGCACATTTGCAGCTGTGAAATACATACGTTGTCAATTTTCTAGATGTACTGCTAAGTGAACTGCTTGGACTTCGTTCATGTATGGGAAATGAATAGCTTCATTGCTGCCTATGTATCTTCCAGCCTGATACTGTGCAATTTCATCGATATGTATGACCGCATTCCTATCACTTCTTTCTGGTTGCACGCCAAAAACTGCCATGTTGCTGCCTTTATTCACGTACGTACAAATGTATTTGATTTAAGGGAGTTACAGTATTCCCCGTTTATGTGCACTTTGTATGTTTTTGAGGGCGAATATGGAACAACCCACCAGTTATCTACTTCAGTGTCACCGTTGTATGGTTGCTAATTTACCGCCATCTTCTGGTGATCGTCTTCTGTATAAAGGATAACCATAGTTTCCTCTAACTGTGTTTGATACTCTATGCTCGCTGATATTGCTTAGAGCATTTTCAGTCTATCATGCATGGGGAATTTGTATTCAGTGTACCGCAAGGTTCATGTATCATATTCTTCATCACAACTTCATGCAAATCCTTATCGATGTCGACATTGAGTATTTCAGTGCATATTACATAGTCGATATTAAGAGACCACTGCAAAATTTTTCATTTTATCTGATTTTTCTCTTTATAGGTATATTTTTAAGTAAAATGTGCATTGTTGCTTTATTCTATAAACTACTGACAACATGTCTCTGAAATTCTAAGCTAAAAGTTTTGTATTTATTTGCAGCAAATTAGAAATGTTCAGAATTATAAAAAAGAAACTGTGCTTTCAGACCTCAAATAATGCAAAGAAAACAAGTTCTTATTCATTTAGAAACAACAATACTTATGTTTTAACTCGGGAAGAGTTCAGAAATCAATATTTGGTGGAATAACCATGATTTCTCTCCCCCCCACCCCCCATGATGACACCACGGAGAGAGGGGATCCACCCTTCAAGGACAGGGAACCTACAGATAAAAAGGGCGGCACCTCTCTCCCGCATCAGTTGGTTTCCTGTCCCTGACGAGGACCTACCGAAAGAATGAAAGAAAAAAATCAGAAGAATATTTGCTTACCAGGCCCAGCCAGACCGATTCAGGCAGCTGGGGTTCCCTGCCTCGGCTGGTGCAGTGTCCTGTAGCGCCACCGCTGGGGTCAGTGGGTCTCTAGGGTGGCAGGGAGACGCAGCGCAGGAGAAGACCAGATGGTGTTGGGGCCCAGGTCGGTGAGTGGGCCTGGGCTTCCGGGGGCCCAGGTCGGTGAGTGGGCCTGGGCTTCCGGGGGCCCAGGTCGGTGAGTGGGCCTGGGCTTCCGGGGGCCCAGGTCGGTGAGTGGGCCTGGGCTTCCGGGGGCCCAGGTCGGTGAGTGGGCCTGGGCTTCCGGGGGCCCAGGTCGGTGAGTGGGCGCGGGCTTCCGGGGGCCCAGGTCGGTGAGTGGGCGCCTCCCTTCTGACGCGAGCCGCAGTGCACCATTGGGTGTCGGTCTGGTGGTGCGTTTTCAAAGAGTAAACCAGCCTCACCATAGTGCTGCTGTGTCAGTGTAAATTACTTTCACTTTCGATGCTTCAGGGACAAGCTATGAGGAATTTACAACTTGGCAAACAGTAGCATCAGGAGCGAGCACGCACATTAAAGAGAGCAGCGTCCTGACATTAAAGAGAGCAGCGTCCTGACGTTCTGTCTCACAGCATCTGTGGTCGGTCACATGACACATTCAGGAAGTGGAGCCAGGAGGAGCACACAGGGACTCTGAAATGGCAGAAACCAAAGTAGAAAAGTACCCTTCCTGCTATTTCTACTCATTATTTGTAATATATAATTGGCCAGAAAAAGGTAAGATGGGAATACCCCTTTAAGGCAGTTAGGTCCACTATGGGGTAGGTAGATCCTCGCCCTAAGAAATCAGTCAAGGATATGATGTTCAGTGGCCTGGAACAAAAGAAAAGAAGATCTTTCCCCCCTCAATGATAAAGTCCACTCCCTGATTAAGAGGGAATGGAAAAAGCTGGAAAGGAAGGGCTTGTTGTCACCTAAGAGAAAATACCCCTTTGAGGACCTGGTATGCTCCTTCTGGGGGGTGGCGCCAAAATTAGACGTAGCAATAGCTAAAGCCTCTAAAAAAAAATTTTCCCTGCCATTTGAAGACATGGGGGTGCTAAAGGACCCAATGGACAAAAAAGCGGACTCCTTCCTGAAAGGAGCTTGGGAGGCTGCAGGGGGGGGGGGGTTAAAACCCACAGTTGCAGCCACATGTACAGCCAGATCTTTAATGATCTGGATAGATCAGCTAGAGGCGCAACTTAAGAACAAAACGTCAAGGGATAACATAACTAGGCTTCATCCCAGTAACGAAGGGCGCAGCAGCTTTTCTGGCTGACGCATCAGCCAATTCCGTCAGGCTGGCAGCCAGGGCTGCAAGCTTCTCTAACGCAGCCAGGCGGGCCCTCTGGCTTATATGCTGGCCGGGTGACCACCAAACAAAATCTAGGCTGTTTCATTCCTTGCGAGGGTGAGTTCCTATTCGGATCTACCCTGGATGATATCCTTGACAAAGCTGGGGATAACAAGAAATGCTTCCCGCTCCTCTCTGGTACTTCATACAGGAAGTCCTTTCGGAGCAGAAAATTTATGCGCAGAAACCCCCCCCCCCCAAAGACCAGGATAGGTGGAAGGATAGGAAGAAAAAGGCCAAAGGGTTTATGTTTAACAGGCCCCCCCAGCGACAACAGGAAACCCACCCAATTAGAGTCAGCCTGGGAAAAAATATCGAATAGCTCTTGGATTTTAGACCTGATAAAAACAGGACTAAAATTCCAGTTTCACTCCATTCCCCGTCCGAACTTTGTCATAACCCACATGAGGTCATCAGGGGTAGAACAACTAGCACTAGAACAAGAGATTCTAGGCCTAATAGGGAAAGCAGTCCTTCAGGAAGTCCCTGCACAGGGGGAAGGCTAAGGCTTCTACTAACCTCTGTTCCTCAGGAAAAAAAACGACAGGACTTTCAGGACAATTGTAAACCTAAAAAAACTGAACAAATTTCTAAGGGTGCAAACCTTCAAGATGGAGTCAATAAAATCGTCAGTGAAATTGTTGTTCCCAGACTGTTTTTATGGCTGTCCTGTATCTCAAGGATGCCTATGATCACGTCCCTATACACAGAGACTACCAGAAATTCCTGAGAGTAGCAATATCGCTAAAAGGAATAGTCAAACACTTCCAATATACGCCCCCCCCCCCCCCCCCTTCGGTCTAGCGATTGCCCCAAGGGTTTTCACAAAACTAGTGGCAGAGGTAGTGGACCATCTGAGGGAGCAAAACATCCTGATCACCCCATACCTGGACAATCTGCTAATAGTAGGCAACTCTTTCAACCATTGCAACGACCATCTAGCAAGGGTCATGGATTCCTTGACTAATTTAGGCTGCCTTCTGAACCTACAGTCATGGCCAAAAGTTTTGAGAATGACACCAAAATTATATTTTCACATGATCTGCTGGCCTCTGGTTTTTATTAGTGTTTGTCTGATGTTTATATCACATACAGAAATATAATTGCAATCATATTATGAGTACCAATAGGTTATATTGACAGTTAGAATGAGTTAATGCAGCAAGTCAATATTTGCAGTGTTGCCCCTTCTTCTTCAAGACCTCTGTAATTCTCCCTGGCATGCTCTCAATCAACTTTTGGACCAAATCCTGACTGATAGCAGTCCATTCTTGCATAATCAATGCTTGCATTTTGCCAGAATTTGTTGGTTTTTGTTTGTCCACCCGTCTCTTGATTGACCACAAGTTCTCAATGGGATTAAGATCTGGGGAGTTTCCAGGCCATGGACCCAAAATCTCTGTTTTGTTCAATGAGCCATTTAGTTATCACCTTTGCTTTATGGCAAGGTGCTCCATCATGCAGGAAAAGGCATTGTTGGGCGCCAAACTGCTCTTGGACGGTTGGGAGAAGTTGCTCTTGGAGGACATTCTGGTACCATTCTTTTTTCATGGCTGTGTTTTTAGGCAAGACTGTGAGAGAGCCGATTCCCTTGGCTGAGAAGCAACCCCACACATGAATGGTTTCAGGATGCTTTACAGTTGGCATGAGACAAGACTGGTGGTAGCGCTCACCTCTTCTCCGAATAAGCTGTTTTCCAGATGTCCCAAACAATCGAAAAGGGGATTCATCAGAGAAAATGACTTTGCCCCAGTCCTCAGCAGTTCACTCCCTGTACCTTTTGCAGAATATCAGTCGGTCCCTGATGTTTTTTCTGGAGAGAAGTGGCTTCTTTGCTGCCCTCCTTGAAACCAGCCCTTGCTCAAAGAGTCTCCGCCTCACAGTGCGTGCAGAAGCACTCACACCAGCCTGCTGCCATTCCTGAGCAAGCTCGGCACTGCTGGTAGTCCAATCCCGCAGCTGAAACAGTTTTAAGATACGGTCCTGGCGCTTGCTGGTCTTTCTTGGGCGCCCTGGAGCCTTTTTGACAACAATGGAAACTCTCTCCTTGAAGTTCTTGATGATGCGATAGATTGTTGACTGAGGTGCAATCTTTGTAGCTGCGATACTCTTCCCTGTTAGGCCATTTTTGTGCAGTGCAATGATGGCTGCACGTGTTTCTTTAGAGATAACCATGGTTAACTGAAGAGAAACAACGATACCAAGAACCAGCCTCCTTTTAAAGTGTCCAGTGATGTCATTCTTACTTAATCATGACTGATCGCCAGCCCTGTCCTCATCAACACCCACACCTGTGTTAATGGATCAATCACTAAAACCATGTTAGCTGCTCCTTTTAAGGCAGGACTGCAATGATGTTGAAATGTGTTTTGGGGGTTAAAGTTCATTTTCTGGGCAAATATTGACTTTGCAAGTACAGTAATTGCTGTTAAGCTGATCACTCTTTGACATTCAGGAGTATATGCAAATTGCCATTACAAAAAATGAAGCAGTAAACTTTGGAAAAATTAGTATTTGTCTCATTCTCAATACTTCTGGCCATGACTGTAAAGTCCAGGTTGGAGCCGGATCAAGTACAAGAGTATCTAGGCATCTTATTAGATTAGAGGAATCAGGAATGCCGTCTCCCGGCAGGGAAAATCCAGAATATGATAGCCCAGATATCTCATGTGAAAGACCATCCCTCTGACTCTGCGGGGAGCAGTGTCCCTTCTAGGTTCCATGACTTCTTGAATCCTGGGGGTCCGTTGGGCTCCATTGCATACCAGGGACTTGCAATGGGAAATCTTGGGGGCAGAAAAGTCACTAAAAGGGTGCTAAGAAGGTCGGCTAATTTTGTAATCAAAAACCTTGCTTTCCCTAACGTGGTGGACGGAGGTGGACAGTTTAACCAGAGGCGTTCCATGGGCAATCTCCGTGTCGCAGGTCCTAACTACAGATGCAAGCCCCAGGGGGTGGGGGGCTCACCTAAATGACCAAATCGCTCAGGGGGTCTGGTCAGAGGATTTGGAAGGGGTATCTTCCAACATGAAGGAACTTCTGGCAGTAAAATTTGCTGTCTCAAAATTCCTAAACATCTTACGGGGACACCATGTAAGAGTTTTTTTCAGACAACAGGGTAGTAGTGGCATACTTAAATCGCCAGGTGGGGACCTGGTCCCATTCTTTACTACAGGTGTCAAAATCCATCCTCCCAGTTAGCAGAGAACAATTTGGAGTCACTGTCTGCACTCCACATAAAAGGAACAGAAAATATCACAGCAGACTTTCTGAGCAGGACCCAGCTGAGACAGGGCGGCACATGGGAGCTGAATCAGTTGGTGTTCAACCAACTCACGGAATTATGGGGGAACCCTTCCATAGACCTATTTGCCAACTGGCAGAACAAACAAGTGGACATACTCTGCTCAATCAACCCAAAGGGGAACCCAGCAGCATTAGAGGCTTTCTCAATCCCATGGAACCACCAGCTAGCCTATGCCTTTCCTCCGATCGCCCTGATTCCGGCGGTTCTGAGGAAAGACAGGGAAGACGAGGCAAGCATAATTCTGATAGCCACCTTCTGGCCAAAGAGGCCATGGTTTTCCTGGTTGAGGATAATGTCCACCTCCGACCCCTGGGTTCTTCCGGAAATTCCGGATCTCCTTTTCCAGGGACCAGTCCTCCACCCTCAGGTAGCAAATCTACACTTGATAGCCTGGATTTTGAGAGGGCGCTCTTAAGGGATAGAGGGTTTTCCCCAAATTTAATCTCCACTCTACTACAGAGTAGGAAACCCGTAACCACCAGACTTTACGGTAAAACCTGGAGAAAATTCCTTTCATTTGCATGTGCGAAGGTACAAGGGGAGGCCCCCATTTCTTCCATCTTAGAGTTCCTTCAAAAGGGGTTGGAGTGGGGTCTGGCCACAAGCACTCTAAAGGTTCAGGATGCGGCGCTAGGAGCCCTATACAACTGTGACCTGGCCAGAAATAGGTGGATTTCTAGGTTCATCAAGGCCTCACACAGGTCTAGGCCCATCCCCTCCCGGAATACACCTCCTTGGGACTTAAATTTAGTTCTTTCAGCCCTAACCAAACATCCCTTTTGAACCTTTAGCGGATGCATCTCTCAAAGTCCTATGTCTTAAGACGTCACTCTTAGAAGCCCTCACATCGGCACGTAGAGTTGGCAACATAAAAGCCTTATCAGCAGGGCCCCCCTTTACGCAAATTCTAGAGGACAGGGTGACTCTTGGGACTGACCCAGCATACCTTCCTAAGGTGGGATCACACTTCCATAGATCACCGGAGGTCACCCTCCCTTCCTTTTGCCAAAATCCTGAAAACAGGGATGGAACAAGACCTACACACCTTAGACGTCAGAAGGTGCATTATTCAATACTTAAGAGGCCACACGGGGGTATAGGAAGGACAGGTCTCTGTGTGCTTCCAGGGTCCTCAGAAGGGACAGAGCGCTTCCAAGGGCACACTGGTAAGGTGGATAAGAGACACCATCTCACTGGCATACTCATCAAGTGGGGAGACTGCCCTGGTGGATTTAAAGGCTCACTCGACTAGGGCAGTGGCAACCTCCTGGGCGGAGAAAGCCGGTTCTTCAATTGATCAGATATGTAGAGCTGCAACCTGGTCTTCCCCTTCTACATTCTTTGAGCACTACCGGTTGGATCTAACCTCTTCTTCGGACCTTACCTTTTGGTAGAAGGGTTCTGGAAGCGGTGGTCCCTCCCTAAACGACACTTCTATGCAATTCTCTCCGTGGTGCCGTCATGGGGGAAGGAGAAAGACTTAGTTACTTACCGGTAATGGGATTTCTCAGAGCCCATGACGACACCCGTACATTCCCTCCCTTCACGCATGGGTGTGCACATTTATTTGTTACCTATATTTAGTCACGAGGTGTGTCTGGTAAACTCCTTTAAAAATGTTAAAAATTTGTGTTACTAACCTGGGGGTCCTCTCTGTGCTCTGTAAACAACTGATGCGGGAGAGAGGTGCCGCCCTTTTTATCTGTAGGTTTCCTGTCCTTGAAGGCGGACCCCTCTCTCCGTGGTGCCGTCATGGGCTCTGAGAAATCCCGTTACCGGTAAGTAACTACTTCTTTTTCATTCAAGTTACTTTTGGGCTATTCCTAGCACTTGTTTTGCCTTTCAGCTTGTCCTATTGCAAGAGGATTGTTTAGACCACAGCAGTGTTTTTTATACTTTCCCTCGTTACATAAGATTTTGTTCAGGTGATCACCTAATCAGAAGCACATTAAGTAGAATGAGGTGGACTTTGGTTGGAATTCAACTGACACTGGAATGGAATGGCTGTCAGACATGTAGAGATGGGGATTTTTAGAAAACTGTGCAGTCTCTTAATTTCCAAACTCGCTCTCCTACTATAACAAACTTATCTCTATCTACGACTTGAATACATCCACAGACTTTGCTTAGGACATATCGCCTCCTTTGTAAACCCAATTATTTGCCAAAGATTAATGCTTAGTCCCGACTTTACTAGTCTGCCACTGGTTTAAATGGATTTTCCCATAAATAAATTAAAAAAAAGTTTTGAGCCCTAAATTTTGAATGTAACAATATATACCTGCCTTTAAAGGGGTATTCTAATCTCCAAGATCCTATCCCAATATGTAATAGATGTAATAATATTTGCAAATACCTCCAATTAGAAAGATAGCGAATCAGAAGAACTATACTATGTCGCTTACCCCATTTGCGGGGCGTTGCAATAGCGTTTGATATCCATGGTTACAACCACTCCTATAGTGACAGCTGTTAGTGATCGTAACCATGGATACCTAAACTACTGCAATGCCTGCGCATGGGGTAAACGACATAGCTAATCAGGATGACTATACTACATTTCTAATTGGAGGTATTTGCTATTTATTATTTGAGATGGGAATACCCCTTTAATTCTCTGATCCCTTGCCATCAGTTTCCTAGGTTAATTTCCCTTCTTTGCAAAAAAAAAAAAAGCTTTTTCCCTGTCATCCTTGGTGTGAATTCCACCCGCTTACAGGGGACTTGATATTGCCATGGACTAAACGTTGTAACATGTTTTAACCCCTACCCGACATACAATAAATATTTTGTTATAGTCAGGCAGTAGTTCCAGGGAGATGTTTATATTGTGATGACTTGGCATGTTGGAATCTGTTTTCAGTAAATACAGATTGTTAAATTACTGAGAGGCGATGGCAGGAGGTAAAGACAATTCACAGTTTGGGCTGTGCTAACCGAAATGAAGATCCTTGATCCAATTATATAAAGAAGTGTTTTTTATTCCACAATGTGTTTCTAGATGTCCGGCGTGGAAACACGTTATAGAATATAAAAAACACTTCTTTATTTTATTGGATCAAGGATCTTCATCTCTGTTAGTACATCCCAAACCGTGAATTGTCTTTTCCTTCTGGAGGAGAAAGAAGCGGCTATCTCTGATAAGATATATTACAAAGTTTCTTATTTTCATGTGTAATATTGACTTACACTTTAACCCCTTTACAACCCAAGGTGGTTTGCACGTTAATGACCAGGCCAATTTTTACAATTCTGACCACTGTCACTTTATGAGGTAATTACTCCTGAACGCTTCAACGGATCCCCCTGATTCTGAGACAGATTTTTCGTGACATATTGTACTTCATGTTTGTGGTAAAATTTCTTTGATATGACTTGCGTTTATTTGTGGAAAAAAACAGAAATTTGGCAACAATTTTCAAAATTTTGCAATTTTCAAAATTTTAATTTTTATGCCCTTAAATCAGTTATATGTCACACAAAATAGTTAATAAATAACATTTCCCACATGTCTACTTTACATCAGCACAATTTTGGAACCAAAATAGTTTTTTATTAGTGCGCTATAAGGGTTAAAAGTTGACCAGTGATTTCTCATTTTTCCAACAAAATTTACAAAACCATTCTTTTTAGGGACCACATCACATTTGAAGTCACTTTGAGGGGTCTTTATGACAGAAAATACCCAAAAGTGACACTGTTCTAAACTGCACCCCTCAAGGTGCTCAAAACCACATTCAAGAACTTTACTAACCCTTCAGGTGCTTCACAGGAATTTTTGGAATGTGGAAGAAAAAAATTAGCCTTTTTAACTTTTTTCATAAAAATGTTAATTTAGACACCAATTTTTTTATTTTCGCCGGGGTAACAGGAAAAAAATGGACCCCAAAATTTGTTGTGCAATTTCCCCTGAGCACGCAGATACCCCATATGTGGGGAAAAAACACTGGGCGCACGGCAGGGTTCGGAAGGGAAAGAGCGCCATTTGACTTTTTGAATGTTAAATTTGCTTGAATAATTAGCGGACGCCATGTTGCATTTGGGGAGCCCCTGATGTGCCTAAACAGTGGAAACCCCCCACAAGTGACACCATTTTGGAAACTACACCCCTCAAGGATTTTATCAAGGGGTATAGTGAACATTTTGAACCCAGAGGTACGACACAGAAATTGATAACATTAGGTCATCATATTGAATAAGTTGTCATTATTCTTGAGCGCAAGTGCTCGCTACTTGAGTTTGCACCATGTACTGCGTGTGCTCGAGTGACATGCTCGAGTCCCCGCCTGCATGTTTGCCGGTTATTAGACACCCCAAAAAAACTATGCGGGGATCGCTCGTGCATGGCAGGCAATCCCCGCAAGGTTTTTTTTGGGCCGCGAAGCATGCGGGGCAGAGACTCGAACATGTCACTCGAGCACCCGCGATACTCGGTGCATATCCAAGCACCCGATGCAAACTCAAGTAGTGAGCACTTGAGCTCAACACTAGTCGCCATATCGTCCCTTTTTTTTTTTTTTTTTTCTTTTTTAAACTTTTGAAAAAAGTCCAACCCTTATTTTTTACGCCGTTCCTTGTGCGGTATAAGTGATTAGACGACTTTATTCTTTGGGTCGGTGCGATTACAGCGATACCAGAATCATATCGGGTTTTTATGATTGACAGCTGTCACACACTAAGACGCATTTTTTTTTTTTTTGCATCACCATATTTTGCAAGCTATAATTTTTCCATATTTCGGCCGACAGAGTCATGTGATGGCTTGTTTTTTGCGGGATGAGTTGAAGTTGTTATTGGTGCCATTTTCAGGCAAGTGACATTTTTTGATCGCTTTCTATTCTGATTTTTGGGAGGCAGAATAAACAAAAACCAACAATTCAGGAATTGTGTGGTTTTTTTTTTTTTTTTTATGCCATTCCATGTGTGGTAAAATTGATACAGTAGCTTTATTCTTCGGGTCAGTACGTTTACAGCGGTACCACATTTATATAGTTTTTCTATGTTTTGCCGCTTTTACACAATAAAAGCTATTTTATAGAAAAAATTCTTTTTTGCATCGCTTTATTCTGAGAGCTATAACTTTTTTATTTTTTTCGGCTGATGGGACAAGATGACGTTTTCAGCAGTACCATTTTTATTTATATTCATCTTTTTGATCGCGTTTTATTCCATTTTTTAACTAGTGGGACAGTCTTATAGGTCAGGTCTTTCCGGACTCGGCGATACCAAATGTGTATTTTATTGTTTGTGTGTTTTTTGTTTTTTTTGTTTGTTTTTATAATATTGATGGGTACATTATATTTTTATTTTTGGTGGATCATTTTTTTATTTGATTTTTTTTTTTTTTTCCCATTTTTGAAAACTTTCTTTTTTTACTTTGTCCCACTATGAGACTTTTACTTTTTTTTTTTGTTCTGATCGCCTGCATAGCATAGGGATGGAGCACCATCCCTGTGCTATACAGGCTGTCA
The DNA here is from genome assembly GCF_046119375.1 of Phyllobates terribilis. Taxonomy (NCBI): domain Eukaryota; kingdom Metazoa; phylum Chordata; class Amphibia; order Anura; family Dendrobatidae; genus Phyllobates; species Phyllobates terribilis. The sequence continues at coordinate 401,886,465 of NW_027362761.1, read as the reverse complement.
GCGCTGCAGATGCAGAGGATACTTTGGTCATGCACTGCGCATGATCAAAGTACCTTCCTGATGTCTGGTGACCCAGGTGTTATCATGAATACATCCGGGTCACCATGAAAGCCACGGAACCTGGCCTCAGGCAGCGCGGGACGGCGGGGAAGAGGTGAGTATTCAGCGCTAATCGCAGCATTGCGGTGGTTAATGTGCCGGGAGCTGACACCCGGCGGCGATCACGCCCTCACACCCTTTTGCGGGCGAAATCAACAGGGCGTACTAATACGTACCTGGCTCTTAAAGCCCAGGGCACAGGTATGTATTATTAGTACACCCTGGGCTGTAAAGGGGTTATAAAAAAAAAAAAATACTAAGCGAAGCTGCGTCAAAATCTCCATGTGAATGTACCTTGTCAGTTGTCAAATTCTGGCAGATTCCATTGAGGTTTTCAGATTAGGTTTTCTAGTATTTGGTGGCATGGTCAGCACCTTGACAGAATAGAAAATGTACTAATATGAACAGTCTTGGATGAATTTATAGCTTATGTTCACGCTTTGGTATCAAATCTGATTTCTGCAGCACATTTGTTGGGGAGCGTGGTGGAATATTAAATGTGTATAAATAAGTAGCATAAATTCCACTGACATCTTGAATGTCATTAAAGTTGAATCCGCTTTAGGTACAGCATTTACAAGAATCTGATGTGTGAACATATACTAGGTAACTGAAATTGTAGAATAAATGCCTGACTGCAATAATGAGCTTATGCTCTAGATGGCAGCACAGGATCACCATTTTCTCTCTTTTCTGCTCCTTACAGCACCAGCAAAGTCAACAAGTTTTTTGAAATCTGCTGCTTACTTTGTGACTTTGAACCATCACAGTGTTTTTTTTGTTTTGTTTTTTTATTTAAATCTGCGGCATGTCAATTTTTGCAGCTTTTTTTTTTTTCTCACCCATTCGTATGAATGGGGTAAAAACATGCATTTTCTGCAGCAGTTTGCCTTCCAACATTCTAATTTTTAGTGTAGAAAAATCTGCAAATACTCAACGTGTGCACATACTCTATTTTTCGTTATTTAAGAGCCTTTTCCTTATAACACCGGAGGTAAGGCAACTGGAGTCACTGCACTTTTGTGTCTGTTTAAAAAGTGATCACTTGATTTCCTTGCAGAACGGCTGTTTAACCCACAAAGGCGTGAGGCAGCTGTAACAACCGCTTTGTTTTGCAGATAAGTTGGAAAATCAAGTAATTGTTTAACAAGCAAGTTAAACACGGCAGTATTTTTTGGCCACATTAGTCTTGCTGCGATTCGTTTGTGCTATCTGGTCATATCTCTTTGCTGCAAAAGTTTTTAGCCTTCTAATAAAATAGACATTTGAAAAATGATGCCAATATAAAGTAGACATAAGGTAAGTGTTTCTTTTTTATGTGGTAGTGCTACCTGGTTTAATTGTATAAAAACAAAAAGCTTTCAAATTCCTAATTATTCCAAACTTTTATCAAATTTCAGATATTTTCATAAACCTCATTACATAACCACCTAAAATTATCACTAACAAATAGTTTAAACCATTCTCAGAACCACTGGGATATGTAGAACATTAGAGTTATTACCCTATAAAGTGACACACAGGTCAGATTTGAAAAAAAAATGGGGATTGCTTACTAAGGCCAAAATTGGCTCTGGAAATAAGCGGTTAAGCATTACTTTTCTGTGTGAGTCTGATGAGTTCTCCTCCCCATCCAGCAGTAGCACATGCTCCTGAGATGGTCGTGCAGTGAGAGCTTATCGTGATGTCTTGTGCGTCACACATTGACAATCTAATATATATGACTGGGTGCTGCTGATGCTAGGAGAACATATGTTGTCCACATGCTTACTCTACTCTGGAGTTCAGCGATAAGTGAATAAAATGAGTCATAAATGCTAGATATTTGGTCAGGAGACCTGAGTTGTGCTATAACCTCTGTCAATAGTGTGATCAGTAGTATAAATGTTGGCACCTCCAGGCTCTTGGACACTAAGCACTGCTCCCTGCTTGAGCATGGCGTGGTAACTTAGGCCGGGTGCACACATCCATGGACCTCGATATATGGACTGTCCTTTGGTGTGACCAGAACATAAACAGTGGCTTGCGAAAGTTCCACACCCTCCCCCCAATTTTTTTTTTTCTTTTTTTAGGGTTTGCATCCGTTCATGTAAAGAACATGCCTACAACTGTGAACATTTGGTTTTCTTTTTATTGTGAAGCAAATGACAAATAGGACAAAATAACTGAAAACTTCAGTGTGCATAACTATTCACCCCCATAAAGTCAGTACTTTGTAGAGCCTCCTTTTGCAGCAATTACAGCTGCAAGTCGCTTTGGCTAAGTCTCTATGAGCTTTCCACATCTGCTTACTGGGATTTTTGCCCATTTCTCAAGTCAAAACTGCTCCAGCTCCTTCAAATTTGCTGTTCACCAGAGGAAACCATCTTTCTTCAAGTTTGACCACAGATTCTCAATTGGATTAAGGTCTGAGCTTTGACTAGGCCACTCTAAAACGTTTACATGTTTCCCCTTAAACCACTTGAGTGTTACTTTAGTAGTATGCTTTGGGTCATTGTCTTGTTGGAAAGTAAACCTCAGTCCCAGTCTCAAATCACTGACAGACTGAAACAGGTTTTGCTCATGAATATCCCTGTTTTTCGCACCATCCATCTCCCCCTCCCCTCCCTCGATCCGAACCATTTTCCTTGTCCCTGCTGCCGAAAAAATCCCCACAGAATGATGCTGCCACCACTATGTTTCACTGTGGGGATGGTGTTCTTGAGGTGATGAGCTGTGTTGGTATGGCTCCAGATATAGCGTTTACCTTGGTGGCCAAAAAGTTCAATTTTGGTCTCCTCTTGCCACAACACCTTCCTCCATACATTTAGGGAGCTTCCCGCATGTCTTTTGGCAAACTCAAAACGAGCCTTACAATTTCTGTGTGTAAGTAAAGGCTTTTTCTGCCCGCTCTTCCATAAAAGCCACCTCCATGGAGTGAATGGCTTATTGTGGTCGTATGGACAGATACTCCAGTCTCTGCTTGGGAACTCTGCATCTTGTTCAGGGTTACCTTTTGGTCTCTGTGCTGCCTCTCTGATTAATGCCCTCTTTGCCCATGCTGAGAATTTTGGTGGGCGTCCCTCTCTTGGCAGGTTTGTTGTGGTACCATGTGCTTTCCATTTGACGATAATGGATTTGATGGTGCTTCGGGGATCATCAGAGATTGGGATAATTTTTTATAATCCAACCTGCCTTGGTCTTCTCAACATCTGTGTCTGACTTGTTTGTAGATTTCCTTGGTCTTCATGGTGTTTGGTTAGTGGTGCCTCTTTCTTAATGGTGTTGCAGCCTCTGTAGCTTTTCAGAAAAGATGTGTGTATATACTGACAGACAATGTGACACTTGGATTGCACACAGGTGGACTTCCTTTCACTAAGCATGTGACTTATGAAGGTAATTGCTTGCACTGAAATTTTTGGGGGCTTCATAGCAAAAAAGGGAGAATACATATGCGCATGCCAATTTTTAGTTATTTGATCCCATAAATGTAATTTATGCCTATTTTTTCACTTCACCATCTTATTCGTGCTGGGCAATGTGAACTGAGGTCTAAGATGGTAGACATGCAAGAAATAGGAGCATGTTCACACTAGCAAAAAAGAAACAAAACCTACAAAAGACAAAAATATATCTCATACCCTACCATCATTATATATAAATGTAAAGCAAAGTTGCATAATAAATATAGGGTACTTAGTGAACTATTTTTGATCAAAAAAAGTATACAAGCCGTCCCACCAGCGGCAAGGTGACCCTAAATTGGGACGGTACCTATACTGCCTATATTAAAAACCTTACTGTATATCAAAGTTGAAGCAATGCATATAAAAGGGTAGACAAATAGGACCGGGTCCCAACTCCAGACCACCCAGGCCCGTGGTAAGCTACATATATACCAGTCAGCTCAACAAAGGGGATGCCACACCCTTAAATTGCACAGAATGCAAACAAGACAAAAAACCAGGCAATGTGAACTGAGGTCTAAGATGGTAGACATGCAAGAAATAGGAGCATGTTCACACTAGCAAAAAAGAAACAAAACCTACAAAAGACAAAAATATATCTCATACCCTACCATCATTATATATAAATGTAAAGCAAAGTTGCATAATAAATATAGGGTACTTAGTGAACTATTTTTGATCAAAAAAAGTATACAAGCCGTCCCACCAGCGGCAAGGTGACCCTAAATTGGACCCAATTTAGGGTCACCTTGCCGCTGGTGGGACGGCTTGTATACTTTTTTTGATCAAAAATAGTTCACTAAGTACCCTATATTTATTATGCAACTTTGCTTTACATTTATATATAATGATGGTAGGGTATGAGATATATTTTTGTCTTTTGTAGGTTTTGTATCTTATTCGTGCTGATGCATCACACACAAATCAGATTACAAACATATTTAAACACAGGTTGTAATGTAACACAATGGGTAAAAGCCAAGGGAGAAGGGTGGGGTGAATACTTTTGCAAGCCACTGTAGACCTATGAGACTGCTGAGTTCAAATCAGGAGACCGGAGGCCAGTCTGTTTATTCCTGCGAACCATGGATGTATGAATCCCACCTTACACTGCATGAAACTCCTTTACTCAGAATGAATCGGCTCTACTACTATAACTGCACACTTTGCACCGCCATTGTACAGGGGACAGGTGTTTCTGGAGATGCACTCTGTCACTGCCTAGAAGATCTTGGTATCAAAACTTGTCCCGAAGATTGCAGCTGGCCACCCCAAACCGATGCTATAATTGCTTATGCCTTTCGTAATTAATCTTCAGTTATTGCATTTGTTTTATGAATGAGGATTATTTCCGAAATTCAGTAAAACTATCTTTTGTGGAATTTTTGTTTTTATTTTTAATTATTCCTAAATTAAACTGAGCTTTTACCCTATTCCTATGGAAGGCTGGATATCTCTAGTTCTATGCCATAGGATTTCTAGCCCTCTGTTTAAAAAAATAAATTAAAAAAAGTACAATGACATGGTAAGAATTCTGAAAGAAAAGTTCTGTAAGATACACTTGGCCTGAGATAACAAGAAAATGAGGCCCAGTATGATGTAGAAAACTATGGGATTTATAAAAGGCATGTATAGAAAATCTGTTCATTAATGCCAGATGGTGCTTTACTTTTACAGACAATCTGTCTGCAGGATTTCACCTCCCAAACTATTAAGTCTATGTAGCTCATTGAAAGACAAGTCCAGCAGTACTGCTAAATTACCAGTCCCTTCATTACTGAGAAATCGGCATTTGAATTGAAATGCAAATAAGACTGTAATCTGAAGCTTATGTCACTCCAGCTCTATTCCAGCCCAGCTCTGCCACCTCCTGCTGACTGCTCCTTTGCCTGAAGTCACACAGGCTGTTATTGAGGCTCTAGGAGGGCAATAGAGCTGGAGTAACAGAGGCTTTAGATCTACAGTATCCATTTGTTTATCAATTCAAGCACTGATTTCTCAGCGAGGGAGTAACTGACTTGCCATGTGAAGGTATTGTTGGACTTTGTCTTTGAAAAGAACTACACGGACATATAATTTTTGGGGGAAAATACCCTGCTGACAGATTTCTTTAAGAGTGACGAACCAGCTTGTACTTCATGTTATTGCTGGCCTAATATATTCCATTTCTGTATACCTAAGGAAAGTTAAGTCTCTTCCATGACTAGGATTTATATGGAGAGGAGCACTATCCTTAGTTGATGTAGAATGACATAAATCCATGTGACACATTCATTCTGGCACTGATTGTGTCAAAGCTTGTCATGAGTTAGTATTCCCAAATTTTTCTGTCTCTCTGAGATTTGAAGTTACCTTTTAATACCAGTAGCTTCATGTGTACGATGCTGTGACCAGGCATACAAAAATGTTTGGCCTCAGGTAGATCTATTCTTTTTTTTTTTTTTTTTGTGTGGCAATGAGAATTCATCCTTATTCTAAGTTTTTGCCCTGTCTCCCCACCATACAGACCCCCAGCTGGACATTTGGTATATATAACTTGTAGTGCTGAGGTGAGTCAAGTTGGGGATCTTTACCTTGTCCGTGGTCATTATAAATGGACAGGCTTTACAGCATCATGGACATGAAGTTACTGGTATTAATAGGTAACTTAAAGTTTCAGAGAGACAGAAAAATTTGTTAACACAAACTCATGACAACGTTTGACACTCGTGCACGAATGAATGTGTCGCATGGATTTATGTCTTTCTACATCAACTAAGGAATGTGCTCCTCAGATCTGTGGGGGCATCAGGACTCTGGACCAGACCTCAATCACAGGACAATAAAACTTTCACACTCCTTATGTATGAACTGCTCCAATATTTAGGTTACGTGCCCACGATCCGTAATGGCAGCGTTATGGACGCAGCTCACATGCGCTGCTTTCAAAACGCTGTATTGTACAGTAGAAGCGCGGTGAATGGGATTTATAGAAATCCCATACCTACTGTATTTCTATTTTACGCCACGTAAACTCACCCGCTGTGCGGCTTTACGAGCCACAGCATGGCAATTTCTGTTGCAGAGACGTTTCTCCGCAGCAGAAATTTCCCCAATAGAATGTATAGGGTGCGGTAACTCTGCATGTGTTAAATGAACACATGCAGATGTGCCTGCGAGATCAGATGCATTGCTTTAGACGCAGCAAAAATACGCTGCATCCAAAGCACTGCAAGATCGTGATCATGGGCACATGGCCTTATGGCCACAACTTTCTTCCTCTTCCATACCCATAGTTCTGCTTCACGTCGCTTGTCTCATCTATTGCATTATTCTTGTGCCCAGTTGTGTATAAATGTGAATCTTCAGATTGTGTTATTCTATGCCTGATGAAGTGACCCGAGTAGTCTTGTAAGCTTGCAGTTTACCATCTTTTCAGTTAGCCATTAAAAGGGATCAACCACTGAGGACTCTCAAATCTAAATATTTTTCGTACACCTATTATCACCAAAATAATCTAGAATCTGTCTATGAAATTCTCTACTAATTTGCCATGGACAGGGCGCCAAATATGTGACTGCTAGGGTTCTACAGTCAGTCACATCTTGATTGACAACGCCACTTGCTTAGTAGAGCAGGGCCTAGCTCAGCAGCTGAAACTGATGTCACTGACTCTTCATTTCAGGGTGCGGACAGAGCCTGCAGCAGTAATTGCAGCCTCTGCCCCCTGATGTCTCGTTTCAATATCTGGGGATTCAGCAAAAATGGAAATTCGTACAAAGAAAAATAAAACCGATTAGTGAGGGAATGGTAAAGAATTTTTAATTAAAGATTAAAATGATTAGACTGTTACTTAAGACTATTACAATAAATTGAAATCAATATTCATTTCTGACTACCCCTTTAAATACCTGTAGGGTGGAACTCTGCTAATATATTCCACAGTTTTGGCTTCTGTTAAGTGTCACTAGAATAATACAGTGCTGCTCACAATTATTGGCTCCCCTTCATTTTTTTCATAGACTATACAATACATCAGAAATAAATGGAAATGTACCAGAGTTATATCCTCAGGATTTTTTAGTTAGTGGTCCAAAGTAATACAGCAATAAACCATTGTATTTCAACTTCCATGTTGCAATTTCAAAGAAGAAACCGAATAAACAGCATGTGCAGCAGTAAAGGCACCCCTAATTACTACTTGGTTGCACACTCTTTGGCATTGCTGACAGCCTCCAAACGTTTCTTGTAGCCATCTATAAGCTTCTTGCACTTCTCAGCTGGAATTTTCTCGCCCCTCTTCTTTTGCAGTTTGTTCAAGCTCCTGAATGTTTGCAGGGTTCTTTTTCCCAATGGCACATTTCAGTTCACCCCAAAGATTTTCAATGGGATGGGGTCAGGACTCATTGCTGGCCATTTTAAAACAGTCCATTTTTTTTTTTTTTTTTTTTTTCTTTTTCAACCATTCTTGTGTACTTTTGGATGTGTGCTTTGGTTCCTTGTCTTGCTGGAGGACCCACGATCTTTGACTCAAACCAAGTTTTCTTACACTGGGTAGGACATTTCGCTCTAAAATCTCTTGATAATTCTCTGATTTCGTGATTCCTGTGACACGGTCAAGGCTTCCAGTACCAGACGCAGCAAAGTAGCCCCACAGCATTGTTATTATTATTGCCATTTATTCCATGGCTTTTACACATGAAAAAGGGGGTATACATAGCAAAAACAATTAGAATAATCTTGAACAAAACAAGTTAGCGACTGGTACAGGAGGAGAGGACCCTGCCCACAAGGGATCACAATCTACAAGGGATGCGTGAGGGTACAGTAGGTGATGGTAGAGCTGGTCGTACAGCAGTGTGGTGGAGCGAGGGTTACTGCAGGTTGTAGGCTTGTCGAAAGAGGTGGGTCTTCAGGTTCCCTTTTGAAGGTTTCCATGGTAGGCGAGAGTCTAATATGTTGGGGAGAGTTCCAGAGTAGGGGGGATGCACGGGAGAAATCTTGTATGCGATTGCGGGAAGAGGGGAGTAGAGAAGGAGCTCTTGTGAGAATTTGAGGTTGCGTGTAGGTAAGTACCGGGAGATTAGGTCATAGATGTATGGAGGAGACAGCTTGTGGATGGCTTTGTATGCTAAGGTTAGGGTTTTGAACTGGAGTCTCTGGGCGATGGGGAGCCAGTGAAGGGATTGACAGAGGGGAGAGGTCGGGATATACCGGGGGGGACAGGTGGATTAGTCGGTCAGCAGAGTTTAGGATAGTTTGGAGGGGTGCGAGAGTGTTAGAAGGGAGGTTGCAGGAGATGAGGGCATGCACTACTGTGTTTGCACATTCTTGGCTGAGGAATATTCGGAACTGGGAAATATTTTTGAGTTGGAGTCTGCAGGAAGTGGAAAGGGTTTGGATATGTGCTTTGAAGGAGAGATTAGAGTCCCAGTGTTGTAGGATTCTGATTGGTAAGGAGGTGATATTTGGTCCAGAGAGGTAGATCCATGTGTCATCAGCATAGAGGTGGATGCTCCACCATACTTAACTGTTGGTAAGGTGTTCTTTTACTTATAGCTTCATTGCGCAGTCTGTAAACAAACTGCTGCTTTGTATTGCCAAACAGCTCTATTTTTGTTTCATCTGTCCACAGAACATTTTCCAAGAAGGATTGTGGTTTGTCAAGGTACTCTTTGGCAAAGATTAGTAGTCTCATTTTATGTGTTTTCTTCAGCAATGGTTTCTTCCTTGGCCTTCTCCCATAAAGCTCTGCCTGGTTTAGTGTGCGACATATGGTACTTGTTGAAACCATTACCCCAGACTGTTCCAGGTTGCCCTTCATTTCTTTTGATGTTTGATGTGGTGGTTTTTCCACCATTCGCACCAACCTTCGAAGACCTCTCGTCAATTTGCCTGTTTCCTCCATGTCCAGTGAGGTTCTTGACGGTTCCATGCTTGGCAAACTTCTTAATAACATTGCGCACTCTTGAAACTGGGATACCAAGGTCTTTGGAAATGGCCTTATATCCTTGGGAATTCTTGGTTTCTAATAATAGCAGTTATGATGTCCTCAGACAGCTCCTTTGTCTTCGGTGTTTTAAAAAGCCACATGGTAGACCCTGTTCCTTTTGTCACAATGGTGAAGTCATCATTCATTGGCTAATTCATGTCACATGGGCACCGACAATTAACCACAGGTGTATCTATTTTGTGATTTACCACAGGAGAGTCAAAATGTGTTTCCATACTAAATTAATGTAAAGGGTGCCAATACCAGTGACACAGCAAGCTTTAGGTTTTTCTATTTTTCCCTCCCATTGTTTTTGTTTTAAATTGTTTATCATTTGCTCTTTTGTACTTGACACAAGTGCTCTACACAAAAAAAACTATTTCACTTGATTTAATTTTTATCCAGAGATATTCCACATTTATGTACTTCATGGGTGCCAATAACTATGAACAGGACGGTAGACAAGTTAATTGCCTTTAAGGGGTTATCTAACACTAACACTATTTTATTTTTTTACTATGGGCCTAAAAACTAAGAGGCAGTTAGTTGCTCACAGAGGCAACTACCTGCCTGTTGTACTCCAACGCTGGCTCAAAGGGATCACCGACAGCTCTTGCCAGCGGTACAGCAACTCAACGTCAACAGAGCAGCTCTTTTTTCCGGGCTGCACTGTTGAAGGGGCGTTACTGCGACGTTCTACTGTTTTTTTCTGGTTTTTTTAAACAAACAATTTGTGGTCCGGAACGGAGTGCTAGGTAGCAAGGAGACTCTCAGAGAGGAGATGTTATACAGACCTGTTTATTACACAATCACACGCGTTTTGACAGCGGCCTGCTGTCTTCCTCAGGTGCCGTTTTCACTGCTGTTGAAAAGCGTAGTGATTGTGTATATACTATAATAAATCAGGTCCGTCAACAGAGCAGAACGGAAAATAAGCCATTGAATTGTCAGCAGGCGTTGTCTGTGCTGGCAGACGTTGACGCTGGGCAACTACCTGCCTGTTGGATCTTAGGCTTGTAGTAAAAAAAAAAAAAAAGAAATATAGTCACGTATAACTATGTTAATAATCCCGGTATAATTAAATCCTGCAGTACAACTTAACTTTCCTAAGGATAGAATAATGTTTTTCTCTGTGAAAATGTATTCTGGGCTGGGTTGCCTTCATGGCCAGAATATGCAAATACTTTGCAATGGCATGAACTTCTAGATATAAACATTTTTAACCATACCATGCAGATTAGGAAAATGCCTGTGTATCTGTGTGTACATAGGAGTGCTTTCAGCAGCTGTTTCGAGGCTGCCACATCATCAGTTCTGTGATACCACAGACAAATTCAGCTCCGGAGAATGAAAGCGCCCTCTGCTCAGCAGTGGAAAAGTCTGTAAGCGAGCTCATTAATACTTGTGGTATGTATGATAAAAAAAAAAAAAGAATCTGATAAACTCAGTAACCACTTTCATGTATACACAACTCATGGTTCAGTCTCTTCATTTTGCAGTACTGAAAGATTTGTTCCAAGTGCAAAGAATATGACTGTGCCCTAGAAAGGCCTTCACACTTGTCTGGGGCTGCTAAATTGCAGTTCTGCATTGACTCGAATGAGGCTAAGCTGCAATACTGCACACAACCTGAGTTAAGGCGTGGCTGTGTTTTTGGGTAGGGGGGGAGCAGATACAGTGCTAGTACATTTTGAACACCTGTTAATGGAATGGTTTTCCTTGCTCTTATTAAAATGTGCACATTGTGGACTCTACATCATTGAAAGAGCGAAAAAGCAGCCATACTTTCAAATACCATGTCCAGACAAATGCACAAACAGGATGCAGCAGGTCCCCGATGATAAAGGTGAGAGCAGCACAGGTGCAAAATACTAATAAAACAACCACTTCCAGTACTAACCCACCAAACCTCTGTGGGGTGGCTGCCTAGTATTCTAATTGTACAGCGTGAATGGTTCTCCTTGCTCTTATTGGAATGTGCACATTGTGGACTCTGATTGCACAGCGAATAAGCCTCCCTACCTTGACGTGCCAGAGCTGGTGTGTCGCTCTCCATAAGGAGAAACGTTACCCCTTAGACTTCAGTCCAGAGCCTCTCACCTAGCCAAATCAGTTCTCATACTTTGCACTGACGAGGGCCAACAGCCCGAAACACCGTGTCTGCAAATTGAGATTCTGATTTGGCTTTTATCCTAAGTCATATTGCACGACTCGTTAAAGGGTTGATTGTGACTTGTAGGATCGCTGCTTCCAATAGGTGGCGCTATAGAGTACAAGTCCTCTTTTTCTCTGAAGAGGCAATTTGGACTCGGACTGAAAGCCAGTAAAACCGTGAAGAAGAACCTATGGAAACAAGGAGTAAATAAACACACTTAAAGCAACCCAGAATGTGGTAAACCTTAGATTCCTCAAAGCTACTACTCCCCCACCTCCTTTTACTTTGGTGACAGCTTTATACCTCTTTTAGCATTCTCTCAAGCAACTTCATCATGTAGTCACCTGGAATGGCTTTCCAACAGTCTTCAAGGTGTACCTAGGGGTGCCAAGCACTTGTTAGCTGCTTTGTCTTCACTTTGTGGTCCAAGTGATCCCAAACCATGTCGATTTGGGGTGAGATCAGGTGATTTTTGAGGCCATGTCATCTTATACAGCACTCCAGCTCTCTTCTTTCTGGTCACATAGCCTGGAGCTTTGTTTTGGCTGATTATCTTGTTGAAACACAAATGATGGTCCCACTAAGTGCAAACCATATGGGATGACATGTGGTTCCAAAATGCTGTGGTAGCCATTCTGGGTGAGTGTGTCGCCATCACACCTTCACTTTCCATGCTTCACTGTGGGCAGCACACTTATAGAAATCATCTCTTCACCTATTTTGTTTTGCATGTCGCAGAGACCCCCTGTTTCAGTGACCTCTCAGTAAGAGACAGGAGGCAGGCAGCGGGTGGGGAAAGCGGGATAAAGACAAGAGAGCTGTAAGTGCAATGTCCGCCCATGGCACTTGGTACTCATCATACAATTTCAACTATGGATTTCTCTAAGGCTAAGTGCCCACGATGCAGAAATGCTGCATATTTTTTCTGCATCTCCCTGGCAGGAAAAACGCATGCGGATTTTACATGCATTTTTCCTGCCAGGTAGAAGCGTTTGTCAAGCGTTTTTTCATGCGGGTTATCAAGTGCTTTTCCAAGTGCTTTTAGCATCACTTGGAAAAGTGCTTGACAACTTGGTCACACTATATAAATCCATGCAACCGGCATGGATTTATATAGTGTGACCAAGTAATAGTTAAAAGAATAAGAATGGTAAAAAATAAAGATTATACTTACCTTCCGATGTCCCCCGGTATTTTCTCCGCTCCGTCTGGTCTGTTGTATGGGTCGCGGTGGTGTGAAAGGACCTGCGGTGACGTCATTGAGTCATGTGACAGGTCACGCGACCGCTGACGTCAGCTGATGGTAACTTTAGGTTGATGTGTTAAAAAATAACTGACATTTGACAAATTTTAAATTTTCAAACTTTGATCTTTTTAATCTAGATGGTCATACCACACAAAATGGTAACATAACACTTGCCTCATGTTTGCTTTATATCAGCACCATTTGTAAAATGTTCGTGTTGTGTGGTGTTTTTTTTTTTTTTTTTTTTTTTTTTAAAAACCTTCTAACATTGTAGCAGTGTAAATACTTTTATGCCAAAAATGACAAAAGTATTCTCTGAGTGATAATATAACTTTGTATTGTACATCAACATTGTAGCAGCAATTTTTCTTTTTTTTTTTTTTTTTTTTTTTTTTTTAAGGAAATTTGCTTAAAAAATTTTAGAGAGCTATTCAGCTTTGAAGTGACTTTTCGAGATCTATATATTGTAAAACCCCCCCAAAAGGATACTATTTTAAAAACCATACCCCACATTCAAAACTGCTTTCAGATAGTTTAACCCTTTTAGGTGCTTTTCAGGGATTAATGCAATGTGATATGACCGGAATTAAAAAACATATTTTTACCCCCTAAATTTGCTTACTTTTGAACAGGTAGCTGACAGACCCTAGGGCCGTTATTTTATTTGGCTGTGAATTGCCATGGAAAACCTCATGACCACACAATCGTGATCTCAGGGTGCCGATGAGGTTAAAGAGGGCCCCCACACTATATTAAATGTGTAGATGTCGTAGTCACTATTGACAGCAGCCATCTTAGGTTAAATGGCCTTATTCAGTGCCAACACTGATCTTGGCAATTTGGAGCAGGTTGTCAGCTCTGGTGAACAGCTGACAGCTGCAGCAATTTCACCCTTTTGGGGACTCTGATATATATCAAATGAGTTAAAAGACCTATTGGTGATCACTAAGAGGTTAATAAAAAGGGCAACCTACTAGTTAAGCAAGGTTTTCCAGATATCACATGGTGGCTTCTGCAACTGGTGGCTAACAAACAGCATCTGATATCAGATTGACAACATCTAGGCTCTGGGAAATCCCTTTTTTAATGATATTAAAGGGACTCTGTCAGCAGGTTTTTGCTACCACATCTGAAAGCAGCATGATGTAGACACAGACTCTGGATCCAATGATGTATCACTTTGTCTCTGAACTGCTGCATCCAGTAAACTATCGGCTTTTAGATTTAACAATGCAGCAGAGCTGAGAAAGCTAACCCTGCCCCCAGACCAGAAGGGGGTCAAGTTGGAAGATTGCCTGAGCCTGATAGACTGCAACCAAACGAAAAATAATGTAGACTTTCTGGTTTATGCAGGACTAAATCACCATGTTCCTCTCAGCAAGCTATGAGCTTCTATTTAGTGCAATCTGTATACAATTGGGTTTCAAAGATGTCCTCACTCCTTTTTTTTATGCCATACACCACTTCCCATTTATCACCGCATACAGCCTAAGGATATAGCAAAGTCCCGGAAAGCTCCTTTAATAACACTGGTGGTGTCGGATAGCATTCACTTCCCCTACAGAACTGACATGGGGGACTGCTCTTCTAATGGGCAGAATATTTGGTTAAGGCTAATTATATTTAGGCTCAAGTCTTTGATGCACAAATTGCGTTTAGAGTAGGTTGTCTTTTAAGGATCACTGTTTAGCAGCCTTTCTGATTCAAGTTATTGGACATGTACATTGACTGTTTACGGTATAATTAGTCGTGGTAATGTAGCTTTACATAATGACGTCGTGTCTATGGCCTTCAGTTGAGGAGTGTTTCTGGGTGGCTGTCACTTTGAGTTGCTACAATGTACTGTTTGTTCTCTGTATTACTTTACATCTGTCTTCCAGCTAATTTATATCTTACAGATGGAATAACCAGTATTCAAAGGTTTGTTCTTCAGCAAGAACAAGTGATGTGGGAAACGCACCTTACTTTTCATTTATTGTTTATAAATAAATTTAAAAAAACGTATTTTTTTATATGTGGTCACTTCTTGTTTAATTATCTCATAAAATACACTCGTAGGAAGCTTGGAAAAGCTCCATGAACTTTTGCTTCTAATTTACCCCAATGCCATTTTGGTTTTGATGGAATGTGTTGAATTTTCTAAAAGAAAGAAAAACTAATGAACTGTAGACGTCATTGTGTTTCAGCGGTCAGTCACAGAGCCAACTTTTTGGATCTCTTGGTGCCCTATGTTGAAAATACTGACCCCGCTTGTTGCTGCCTTTTAGTTCTGTGACCGATCGGTAATGGATTTTCTGTGACTGCATTTTGAGTCCCATAGTACGAGGAGATGATCTCTGTAGTTTCTCATTGGGTTAATGCCTAGAAAGCTTTGTGCACATTCCATTTAAGTTATTTGGCTGGATATTTGCTTTTATAATTTTGGTGTTATGACATGTCCAAACACAATAATCTGTTTTGTAATCCTGGAAGGTTTTGGCAAATTATCTCTATGTGAAAGAGACCAAAAAGCAAGATTTATTTTTGTAGTCTCTAATACATTATTGTCTCTTTTTATGAGGCTTCATCTCCTATGATGGGAGAGCTTCTCTATGGTCTTATTCTTTTATACATATTCATGTGACCTTTGCTTTAGTTTTAGTTAATGAAAATATGGTGTATTTCTTTCGACTTACCGCAAAAATTTGCTGATCTCTAGAGAAGTGCCTGGTCTGGCTGACTGCAATTCATGCTGATTGCCTGAAAGGGAGAAAGATCAACACCTCCCCCCACCAAGCCCAATATACAGGCATGCAGGTCTTTGAAATGTAAATCAATCTACACCATTATATCCTCTATCTTTTACTGCATTCTCTAAGTAATTAGCACATTAATTCATATGCAAATGAGGTGCTGAGTGCTCAGAGCACTTTAAAGGGTTTGGTCAGTACTTTTTTTATTGATGGCTTATCCTTAGGAAAGGTCACCAATATCTGATGTGCAGGCGATACCTGAATCCAGCTGGAAGTTCTCAGATGCTGCCAAAACACAGCAGCTCCCTCAAAACTATAGTGGTCATTTCAATAGGGGGTGGATTTGCAATACTCGGCACACTCGCCAATCAGATATGGATGGCCTATTCCATTATTAGGCCATGAATTATAAGGTAGTGGCCAAATGCCTCCCGAGGTAGTTTTCTCCCCAGCCTCTTTAGCTTGACTGGTAACTAACTGCATGTGTGACGTCAGGCACCAGACGAGGAAATCAGGCAAGTTAACAAGCTAGTGCCGGGAGGGGAAATTGCCTCTGCTAGTTAAGAATTGTTAAAGGGAACCTGTCACCAGAAAAAAAAAAGCTGTTAATCTGCAGGTTAATAGCATTATTAACCTGCCCGCACTCAGCTGAACACTGCAGGGAGAGAACTAACTTTATCCCCCCCAGCGGCATTCTGGTTTCAGTCACAGGGGCAGCACGGGCGTGAAAAATGTCACCGCTTTAAGAATACAGAGCAGTGGCTGTAACTGCTCCCCCGGCCCTGACTGACCCTCGCTCTCCATTGGGGCTGGCTCAGTGCAGGGGGTGCAGTTACAGCCACCTCTCTATATACTCCGCAATATCTGAACCGGCGCCTACCCCGTGACTGAGACCCGAGAGCTGCCAGGAGAAACAAAGTTAATTTTCTCCCCACAGCATGCAGCTAACTGTAGGTGCCAGGCAGGTTAATAATGCTTTTAATCTGCAGGTTTAAAAGCATTTTTTCTGGTGACAGGTTCCATTTTAACGTTTTAGTTGTATATGAATAACTCATCAATGCAGCGACAGAAGATATAAAGTGGTCAATGAATTTACATTTCAATGACCTGCTTGCCCCTGGTTTGAGAGGGTTGATCCTACTGACAGATTCCCATTAAGTGGCATTGTTTAAGTTGGGGCATGGATACATAAACTGTTTTGGTCCATAGGCCACATTGTGACACTCTACTGAACCCTCCATGAAGCCTATTTTTTATTTTGGCTATTGTAACCCTCGGGACTAATCGTTTTAAATACACCTTCCCACCTGCTTGGTTTCCATTTATCTCCGCCCTTCTCTGCTCTATAACGACAGAGCTGTCACTCAAAGAAGAGGGGGGTAGATAGATGGAAAACAAGCAGGTGGGAAGGTGTATATAAACGATTGGCCCCACCGTGAAGCACCGAGCTGTGGTATTTATTTGGAGCAGTCATTCTGTACTAACAGTCCTATTAATCACAGGATAGTACAACTCATTATAGCTAAAAGCGCTGATGGTTGTCCTGATTTCTCTTTGCGAATTCGAGGAACTTAACCCAAAAAAGTGTTCAGCAATGATGACCGGCAAAGTTTCTAGTAAATTACTGCTATCTGGCTTCTGGTATCTGTCATCTTTGTTAACATAATCGGCAGGCTTTTGACAGTTACTAAACAGTAGATGGAGAGTCATTTTACCAAACTGTAAAATAGTCAGAAATCTCGAAGCCCTCTACATGAAGAAAGTGAGACATATCTGTATCCGTACATATAAGACGCATCTTGGCCATAGAAGGCATTTTATGCTGTCGCTATTATATAGTTTTGAGACTTTTTTGTTTGTTTTTTTTGTTGGATTTTAATGGAAAAATAGTTATACGATCCAAAATAGTGTTCGGACACTTGTCTTAAGCCTAGAGAAAGAGAAATCCAGGTTTCCTGCCAAGTACGGTAATTTTGTTTTTTGAGCTTCACTAAAAGATTCCCTGTTTGTTCAGTTGTGGTAATATGAGAAATTGCCAGGATGCTAATGTCTGTTTAATTTATTGTAACCTTGAAAATAACCAATTCATTATAAAACACATTTGAGTTATGCACCAAAAGAAAGTGTGTATTTTACTTTTTTCTTTTCATGCTAGAAAACCACTGATGGTAAAAACTGATATATTGACCTGACTGAAGAAAATCTTATCTGAAACATTAAGAACTTTTTTTTTTTCTTTAAATCTGAATGAGGCCTGATGGTTCATTTATAATTCCTAGTAACAAGCACCAGTGAATGATTAGCTAGTAGGCTGGTAAATGAGCACCGATCTATTTACATGAGCGAAAGAACCGAACGATTAACAGCACATTCTCAAATTACACGGGGTGATGTGTTGCCGACAATGATTGTTACTATAGATGGCAGATTGGTTCTCAGGACACTGGTCCATTGACCAAGTCAGTAGTCTCACACATCTCTAATCTTCCAGGTTCCCCGTCTTGGCTATTTTTAGCCAGCCTGGCACAATGTCTTCATTGCGGCATGATGCATAGATGATGTTGCACCAGCCCGGCTAATCAAAGGCTCTGCTGTGGATCCCAGAAGTTTAATATTTGTGAGCCTCTCATCCACCAGCCAGAGACTACTGACATGGCCAATGGACCTTAGTCTCGCAAATCGATCTGCCCATCTCTAATTGTAACATATCTACAGGATAGGTAATAACTTGCTGATCAGTGGGTGTCCTGCAATAATTGGCAGAATATGGAAATGTTATCCCCAAATATGAAACTTTATATTACAAAATGAAGTGTCTGGTCAGATACCTTACTAAATCTCCATTCTTTCTCAATGGAGCTGCTGGAAAAAGCCTAGCACATTGCTTGACAGCTGCATAGGGAATGAATGGAGCAACAGTTGACCATGTGCATTGCTGTTCCGTACGAACAGGGATAAAGGTTCTCCATCCTTCCGATCGTTGTATTATCATTTATACTGTGGATAGGTGATAACTTGTTTTTACTTTGAGTATTTTTACACCTGTGTTTAAAAAAAAAAAAAATGTAGGGCAACCTATGTATTTAGGTGTGTGTGCGATGTGTGGAAAAATATATATGTATGTATTATAATTTCTCACACCCCTACTGCAGTACTCATTCACTTTGCTTTAAGAAATGGATGTTAGTATTTTTTTAAATTTGCAGCATTTTTCCACACTTGCTTTTTAACTTTTTCACGGTGTATATGCATGTATGTATTGTAGCAAAGCCTGGTAGGCTAGGGTTAAATCCTACCTCTACAGACTATTGGTTATTTGTACCTGGCTGGCTCTGCATACAGCCAGGCTTGATGTTCACCTTAGTCAGCTGGGGGGAGAAGCTGAGCAGAGTGGATTGTGTTGAATCCAAAGAGAGAGAAGCTGGACTCTCTTTTGAGAAGAGACTGCACAGGCCATGAGTACCAAACTAAGTATCACTGGTTGCTATGGCTGATGGCTGTTTTGTCTAACTGTATTGGGACTAGCTCAACCATGTTTGAGTAGCCAGGGTCTGTGTTGTATAGTTAGCACCTGGACAAGGTTTATGTTTATGGTTTTTGTTTGGTACTGCGCAACTAGTGAAAAATAAACGTCAGTTTGTTTTGATACAAGAATCCAGTGCCTGAGAGTGTGTATGTGTGTCTACAATATACACACATATATTATATGGCCATGTATAACAGAGGACTTCCATGTTTAGATTATGTATAGGTAGACTTTACCTTGTGATCATATTTCATTGGTAGCCTGACTCAAACCATGCCTCTCATGAGTGCCACTTGTGGGTGTTGTCTGGTAGACTGCCGCCTGGTAGCTTATGAAGCAAGCCTTTTAAAGGGTGATATAACTAACTCCTACCATGATTGACAGCATCTGGAAGGTCTCAGTTATGTTATTATGGCTAACAAAGTGGCTTTACAGGCAGCTTGATCGTTGCCTGATCATGCTTTTATTGTTGATTGGAGGGGGCAGCTCCGTACACAAGAGGACTTTACTTCTAAGTATCAAAATGTCAGCTAGGAGCGTTTCCAGTGGTTGTCAGTCTACATGCAGTCTGGCTTATAAGATTTTGTACGTGGGCACCATGGGATGTCTCCTACGCTTCCAACTTTCCCAGAATATGAAGAAAACTCCCAGAAGCAGGAGAGAACTGCTGGATTTCCAGAAGAGTCAGAAAATCTCCAGAACTTCCTTTTGCTAGTTATGGAGTACTGGCTTAAAGAAGCCGACAGGGCAGACATTGGCTTTAGGAGGGCAGAATGCTGTCTGATGGGTGTGAGACACTACCAAGACCAGACTTCATGCTCACAGGAGAGTGATGTGTGGGAGGATGTACAGAGACATGGGCTCCATAGTACACAGGGATTCTTTAAATGTGGAAATATATTTAGGTCAGCTCACCACATCTAATACTCTCCTGGGTGCGTGGAAAAAGTGTACAACTGTAATAATTAGCAGTGATATCTTTGAAGAGCCCTTGCAGGATGTAACATTAATGTGGAGAGACTGCCATCTGCTGGCCAGGTGAAATCAAGTAGAACTGAATTGTGCTGCAAGATTTGCAGGGGGAGCTTCTTCGTTGACTGGACAGGGTCAGATGACCCACAAGAAGTACTTCCTTAATATAAAAGCACTGCGTGCCAAACCGCAGGCAGTTTTGGCACCAGGGGAAAGAGCGGAGCAGAAATGCTCCAGAGACGCCGTTGGGACCAGCGTGACAGGCCTTAGAGGGAAGTCTGCATCACCCAGGTGCCGGTCACCGCCTGGCAAGATACGGATTCCCCGCAGGAGAAATCAAAGTTCCGCCTACGTTGGTCAGGGCCAGGATCCACGCCCTGCACTGGTCAAGCATCCGAGTCCAGACGTCGCCTGTCAAGAGCCGAGGCCTCGACTCTTTTCTGCCCCAAGCCTAAAAGGCTTCTGCCGACGGTCAAGCCGAGAAGAGCTGTGAGGAGACTGCGACAGGAGAGACACGCCTACGACTGAACAGCACGAGTGAGCCGTGCCCTCACTTCCAGCTATCACCTACGGTACGGGACTAGGATTACAGGTTGGAAGGGGCTGGTTGGTGCGTGGGAGGCTCAACTGGTTTTGATGGACTACATCAGAGAGACTTGTGGCCTAGCAGGAAAACCTAGTGACCCCTGCTAGGGCCAGAGCTTCAGGAGAACTTACGCAGTGACTCACGACTGTGTGCACCACCTTTTGTGGATAGAACATTGACGTTAAATAGTGAAAGTCTCATTTGTTGTTCCAAGTTTTGTTATTTGTTCTACTGTTGATTTGCCTTGTTACTAACACGAATTGTTTAAAGCTACTGCTGTATATAAATGGCATATCAATCCCTGACTGTTCTCGCCTGTTGGGGATTTTTTTTTTTTTTTTTTAAATAAATCCCATTACTCACCCATTATTTTCCACTGTACAAAGCGCTGATGCTCCAGTGGTCACCTCTTGTACAACACATCATTGCTGTAGCAAAAGACAATAACATGTACATGATATCTGCAGCAAATCACTGGCCTCTGGTCTCAGGCCATGCATGCAAGAATGACTTGTCATTGCTGCAGCCAAGCAAACCAAGCCCTTCGGGAATCATAGGAATGTTTGTGCTGGGGCAGCGAGTGATTTAAAGGGTTGGTCTCGACTGTTTCACATTATTATATTTTCTTTTCATTTTTTATCTAGTAGAAATCTTTTAACCCCTTTACGACCAATGACGGACGTGGCACGCCATGAGCGGGTGTCAGTTTCCGCAGCATGACGTGCTCTAGCACTTAGGGGCTCTGTATATGGAGTCAACAAACTATTCTAGGAAAATCTCTGCACCAGGAGGCAAATGGCTCTCCGTCCCTCCCGAGTCTTGTTGTGTGGCTAAAGCAATACTGTACAGCCACATATGGGATATTTCCATGATTAGCAGAAGTTGTGTGACACATTTTGGTACCATTTTTACCCATTTTCCTGTGTGAAAATGTAAAATCTGGGGCTAAAACAAAATTTTGGTGGTAAACCTGTATTTTTTTTTTTCTTCACTGCCCAATGGTATAAAATTCTGTGACACACCTGTGGTTTCAATATGATCACTGCACAGTTGGATGAATTCATTGGGGTGTAGTTTGTAAAATGGGGTCACTTATGGTGGGTTCTGCTACCTCAGGGGCTCTTCCAGTGGGTCATGCCACCCTCAGACCATAACAGTAATATCTGCACTATAATATGGCGCTCCTTCCTCTTCTGAGCTTTACACTGTGCTTCAAAAGTAGTTCCTGATTTACATGTATGATATCGGCGCACTCGGGAGAAATTGCACAAATGAGAGGGTACATTTTTTTCTTATTAGCCTGTATAAAAATTAAACATTTGGGGCTAAAACATTTTAACTGTAAAAATGTAATTCTTTCTTCACCGCCCAATGGTTTCAATTTTTGTGAGGCACATGTGGTGTCAATCTTGCTCATTGCACCCCTAGAGGAATTCATTGACAAGTTTAGTTTGTAAAATGACTACACTTGTAGGGGAGTTTCTGCTGTTCTGGCACCTCGGAGCTCTACCAATATGACATGGCACCATTCCAGAAAATCTGAACTCCAATATGGCTCTTCTTCCTTTCTGAGCTCTGCACTGTGCCTCAGAAGTAGTTTTCGACCATATATGGGCTGTTGGCGCACTCGGGAGAAATTGCACAACAAATTCTATGGTGCATTTTCTCCTGTTATCCTTGTGAAAATAAAATATTTGGGGCTAAAAGAACATTTTTGTGGGAAAAATGTGGTGTTTTTTTATTTTCACGGCTCTGTTATGAACTTCTGTAAAACACCTGGTGGTTCAAGGTGCTCACCACACATCTAGATACCTAGATACATTCCTTTAAGGGTCACAGTTTCCACTGTTTAGGCACATCAGGGGCTCTCCAAACGCGACATGCCGTCTGCTCTAGATTCCAGCCATTTTTACATTCAAAAAGTCAGTGATCCTTCCCTTCTGAGCCCTGCCGTGCGCCCAAACAGTAGTTTCCCCCACATATGGGGTATCTGTGTACTTAGGAGAAAATGGACTGCAAAATTTGTTGTGCAATTTCTCCTGTTACCCATGTGAAAATTAAAAATTTGGGGCTTAAGTAAAATGTTTTATGGGAAAAAAAAAAAGTAGTAGGTTCATTTTTTTTCCTTCCATATTGCATTAATTACCGTGAAGCACCTGAAAGGTTAATAAACTTCTTGATTATGGTTTTGAGGGGTGCAATTTTTAGAATGGTGTCAATTTTGGGTATTTTCTGTCATAAAGCCCTCCAAAGTCAATTCAAATGTGATATGGTCCCTAAAAATTTTTTAACCCTTCTAACAAATTCTAAATTTTCCCCAAAATTCCAATATTTTCACAAATAAAAGCAAGTCCTGTAGAACAAAATTTACCACTATCATGAAGTACAATATGTCACAAAATAACAGCCTCCGAATCAGTGGGATCCGTTCAAGAGTTCGAGTTATTACCTCATAAAGGGACACTGGTCAGATTTAAATGAGGCTCGGTCATTAAGGGGTTAAGCTGGGGTCCGACATGACATTTTGGCTCATGACAGAGATGCTGCTGCTAAAACTGCTTAACAGTCGCAGTAGCTTTTTGCTTCATCATTAAGAATTCAATGCTAATTGATTGCTTATTGTTAATGGCTACTTGGTTTCTGCAAAACCTATACGGAGTCCTCCGTCTTAGAATCACTGGTAGTAAATTGGACTTATCAGGTCTGTGGAGGCGGAGGTTTGGCTTACCGACTCCTCAATTTCCCTGACTTCCGACTCTGACTCCATAGTCCTGCTTGTTATGCACAATGTATTTATTACGTCAAGTTTCATTCTATGCCTATGGCCGCCTTTTTTCACCTATAATAACTCCTTATTAAAGGGCTATTACAGCTGTGTTCATTTTCTCATCAAGAGGTAATCATGGGTGGTAACTGCAGATATGACACTTTGTTCTTGCAAGCAACAGATAATATCGTGCAGTTGACCTATTTATTAGACTAGAACAGTTGTAACATCATCGGCCCCCAGTCCTCTCCCGATGTGCAGAACCGCTTTATCACTTTTAATAGCTTTTTTTTTTTTTTTTTTTTTTTTTTTATATTCATTCAGGACAAATCTATAAAGTCTGTTCATGTTATTAGTTTTTGTTTAGAGTAAAAATGACTAGATGGGTCTGACCTCGTTTACATATTTCCATGCTCATGATTAGATGACAGGAACCTGGCTGTTCTACCAATCCTGGTCCATAGCAAAGGTGGATCATTCTATGAAAAGTGACAGTATGAACTAGTTATGTTTTCCAGAGCCTTGGCTTAAACTTAGTGTATTTTTGATTTTCTTTTTTCGGGCTGTTTTTTTCTTTTTTTTTTTTTATGTATTGTCAAGAAGTTCTGGTAAGTAGGGATGAGCGAACCCATGGATCGTTCAGGTAGCAGAACTCTACCCAAACTTGAACCTGAACTTGAACCCTATATAAGTCAATAGGGACCTGAACTTTTGGTGCTGTAAAATTATCAAATTATCATAGTAAGGGCTCGGTGGCTGCTAAAGGAAGCAGAGTACCACCACAAAATATCTCACTCACTTTGAACACTAGAACTGACTTCCGGGAGACGTCTGTTAGGAATTCAACATCAAACACTTGGTGTCCAGTACGAGCCCCGAACTTTATAGTTCAGGTTCGCTCATCTCTACTGGTAAGGTGACTTGCAAGAAGAAATGTATAAGAGGACTTTTAAACGGGTTCTCATGTTGCTCATTCAGGAGCATACCACTTCTCTGCCTTTTGGTTGCCAGGAGCTGTGTACTCCTGAGGATTGACCGTTCAGACCTGCAGCATGGTCACACTGCCGGCCAGAACTGGTTGAAGTACAAGGGGACGAGCTTAGAGCCTGCTTACTTGTGTACTCCTTACCTAGGTAACTGGCCACTCTGAGACCGTAGCGGAAGACAGAAACCTAGCAACCAGCTGTACACTATAGAATAAAAAAATGGAGAGGAATTTTTAATAAGTGAATTGCAAAGTTACTTGTTTTTATAGCCTACAGGGGCCTCACTGTTTGGGGCTCACTGCTTTAGACCACGGCCCCACTATCCGTATTTGGTCAGTATTTTTTCTCAGCAGTGGGAGCCAAAACCCAGGAGTGGGTGATTAAATGCAGAGTTGGTGACTTGTTTCTATTATACCTTTTCTCTGATTGTTCCTCACCTGGTTTTGGCTCCCACTCCTGAGAAAAAATACTGACCGAATACTGATAGTGGGGCCGTGGCCTTAGAGTGCAATACAATGTGTCTGACATTAGATTTACTTCTGATCATTAGACTTTAGCTGTCAATTGTTGTTTTTTGTGTATGTATTTGATTATTATACTGTTTTTCAGCTTAAATGTGTAATTCTTTTCTATAAACGTCTGCTAATATAATTCATAGACATTTCTGTATCTACTTCTGGAGGTCATCAGATTTAGCCATGAGAGATGAAGTAAAAAAAATAAAATGTTTTGGTGGTTCTCCCCTCAAACACTATTATCGGGCAACGTGCGTATTCCCATATGGATATAAAGTTGTGGGCTGCTTGCAGGTCATATTCCTGTGTATTTGTGTTGCACGCTCCTCCATATTCGACTATTACAGCCTGTAATTTTATACAAATGTCACTGAAGTGGTAGCCTGGTCCCAATGGTCTAATTCATTGTAGCTAGAGTCTAGTAAAGGACTTAAAAAGGTGGTTTGAAGTCTAAAGTAATTTTCCTCCCAAATCCCGATCTATTTAGAGCCATAAGATAAACTATTTGCTGCAGAGACCAGCGCCGCCCCCACAAGAAACATCACTGATCTCTGCATGACAAGTATTTTGACAACACGCTCTGCTGCTGGCTCGTTACTGCTTATCTGAGCCGGCAACAGAGAGCGTGCAGGGACTAGCCCAGCCCCTGATACGAACGTCACTGACTCTTCATTTCACAAAGGGGACAGAGGCTGCGACAGTGACCACGGCCTCTGCCAATTAATGATGCTTTGAGTATGTATTCTGAAACAAAATGCCATCAAAAAGGAAGGGGGGGGGGAGCAGTTAGGGAAGGATAAGGAATTTTTTAATTCAGGTATACTAGAAAATAGAATACTTTCGATTATGGCACTGAATAGATAGGGATTTAGGGTGTCTTATGATGGCCAAACATGATGATTTCTAATTACACCAATTTTCATCTGTTCTAAGGAAAGGTACATGACTACTTCTAATTCCCAGGGAATACATTGTAAGGCTATGTGCAAACAATGCAGAAATGCTCAGGATTTTTTCCTGAGCGTTTCTGCATCTCCCTGGCAGAAAAAACACATGTGGATTGTACATGCGGATTGTACATGCGTTTTTCCTGGCAGGGACATGCGGAATTGAAGTGTTCTTCACATGCATTTCCGCATGCGGGTTGACAAGCGCTTTCCAAGCGATTTTAGCATCACTTGGAAAAGTGCTTGACAACTTGGTCACACTATATAAATCCATGCAAACGGCATGGATTTATATAGTGTGACCTTAAAGAATGTTTAAAAATAAAAAAATAAATCTATACTTGCCTTCTGATGGCCCCCGCAGTCTTACTTCGCTCCGTCCTGGCTTTCCGGCAGCTCGCTGTACACTACACTGAAGGTTCTGCCGTCACATGACTAAATGACATCAGCGCAGGTCCTTCAGTCCACCGCGATATGCCGGTTCTATGGTATCCGGGTCCGGAGGAGAGTCTCCTGTCCTCTAGACCCGGGTACCATCCGCACATTGAAACGCTTGGATTCCACATGTACAGATGCAGTGATGCGTAATCCATGCGTTCCAATGCAAGTCAATGGCAGCGAAAATGCAGCGCTTCCGCAAAATAATTGGTGATGCTGCGTTTTTTTCCGCAATGATAACCCGCAGCGGAAATGTCTGCAGCATGTGCACAGCGCATGCGGATTATCATTGGGGAACATGGCAGGCCTTCTACCAAGCGTTTTTTAAGCGTTTCTGCCGCTGCGGAAACGCTTAAATGCATCTTGGGTACACAGCCTAGACTTACTCATCACCTCAGTTGTAACAAAAGGGTTATGTTTCAGGGCATCAGCTACACAGCAACAATGATGAATTTTCCTTTCTGTGACCAAACTAAGCAGCAATTCAAAATAAATATAAGGCTATGTGCCCACGATGCAGAAATGCTCCGGATTTTTCCTGAGCGTTTCTGCATCTCCCTGGCAGAAAAAACGCATGCTTATTGTACATGCGGATTGTACATGTGTTTTTCCTGCCAGGTAGAAGCGTTTGTGAAGCGTTTTGCACATGTGATTTCGCGTGCAGGTTATTAAGCGCTTTCCAAGCAATTTTCGCATCACTTGGAAAGTGCTTGACAACTTGGTCACACTATATAAATCCATGCAAACGGCATGTATTTTATATAGTGTGACCAAGTTGGTTAAAATAAAGAATAAAAATGGTTAAAAAAAAAAAAAAAAAACATATACTCCCCTTCCGATGCGTCTGGTCTCCCCGGTGTCTCGCGGTGGTGTAAAAGGACTAGTTGCACAATATACAATCTACCTTCTCTGTTCAAATGTATAATTTGAATAATCAGTCTCTTTTAGCAGAGAAGCGTCCAAATATCAGGTTGGAGAGAGATCCCACATCTCACCTGATCAAGATGTATACCCCACTGTTCTGTGTATTAAAATGAATTTTTCCCAAAATTCCCCATTTGGTCCTCACCACCCTTCTCCTAATTTTTTTTTTTTTTTTTTAGTTTTCCACCCACTGAACTTGGATGCATCCTATATACCGAAGTAATAGAACACCCCCTTACATTTCTATTAAATAATATAGACTACTCTGATCTGATGGCTGTGATTGTATTCAGACACCTCTATACAGAGATAGATATATGCGCGCGCGCACACACACTAATCTCTATCCACTGCAGCTAATATGTCTTGTTTATACCGATGCATAAAGTACTTTTCCAGTTACTGCTTATTCATAACTCTTGTCTGGAATTCCTTTACTCCCACAGGTGGTGAGGATGAGGGCAGATGTGAAGAAAGTGAAGGCTCTAACAATCCGCAAACTGATCCGCCATATCTCACAGCTGAAATCCAGAAAGTTAGTCATTTTATTATTTTAATGTCCTGACACTTCTTTACATATCCAGAGTATAAGTGTTTTTCCATGCATGTGCTTGTGCTCATTTCTTCTCTTACTTTAAATACTTATAAATGGTTGTGGTACTTGGATTTCTTTGGTCCATTCTTTATTTAAAGGGAGCCTATTAGAGTTCAGGCCCCCACATCTTTAACAACCAATTATCCAGGACCTATAGATGAGCGAATTAAAAAAAAAAAAAAAAAAAAAGTTTGTATGAAAAATGGGGGTGCTAGTTGTTTGGGCACTTAGTTTGACTGCCACCTTTTTGAAGCTTTACACATTCAGTGGTTGAAGACCGATCCTCCTTATGCATTATTACGGATTCTGTTTTTCACATACGTGTTATTTACGTGTTTCCTACTCCTACAGAAACCAATTATAGTTAATGGTGCTGTTCACATATCTGTTTCACCATTACACATGATGGCACCAGAGAGAGTAGTCTCCATCATACAACTGTATAGAAAGCCTAGAACAAATAAAAAGACCACCCAGTTCCTCCTTTGGTAATATTCTGTCCTTTGGAGAGTGCAGCCTGAGAAGCTGTGAAGATGGAACAACTTGGTGGACTGAGCAAAGATTGCAGTGAATGTCAGTCGGTTGGACCCCAAGATGTGAATCTCAACTCTGAGAAGTCTAGTAGTCTTGGGTATCCCTACTCTTTAGGCCTGCTGCCTCCTTTGCTTGGCCTTCTGTCTCATGGCAAGGCTTCATGCCTCCATCTTGGGACAAAAGCTTTTGTCACTAGTTTCTGATGTTTAATAGTACAGTAGTTTTATATGGCACAATCAGATATTATGGAGGAACCCAATCAGTCTCTACCCCCTTTTTATTTGAAATAATCAGAGTTTAATTTGCATGCTATTCTCTGGCCATGAAATATCTGGCTGGGAAGGGGGTTAGAAGAATGCGCAAACTGACTCAAAATCTGGAAAGAACAGGTAAAGCCCAGGATATGCTCAATGGAGATTGAAAACGGGCTAGACTGCTCTAATTTTGGTGAGTGGAGGACTCGATGGATAGATTAAAGCTTCTTACTCTGTCAAGCAGTTTCTGTGAGGGTTATACTTTGTAAGATTTATGTCACTACTCCTACTTTTGAGTTCTAGTTAGAATTCTAGAATGGACAGCTGCTGGATGAAGTCTGGGGAAAACTGTGTGATCCCAATATATACTCGTAGTTGGAGTGGTAAAATGGACAGATCTGCATAAAGTTTGGTAAAACAAGTACAGTCTCAGACTTTATTTGTAATTGAAATTGTAAGATGGTAAAACACGTAAGGTAAGTCTTAGTCCAAACACGTAGTTGTAGTTGTATGGTGGATGAATTTGCTTGAAGTCTGGTGATTTCAGTACAGTCTCAGTTTATACTCCAAGTTGGAGTGGTAAGGGGATAAGCCAGTAAGGTTTTAGTCTATACTGCTATTGGGAGTTGGAAGATGGAGAAATCTGTATAAAGTCTTGTGAAACAATATTTTCAAACCAGAGCTGGCTTTATCTCTTAAGATTCTCTTGTATGTTAAACTTTCTTTCCCTTCTACGGAAAGGGGTAGGAGGGAAAAAAAATTATTCTCTCTGCATATCTGGTGATGCTTCATGATTCATAAAGTGTGTAGGGGTATGTAGATGTGCACATGTACGTGTGTATGTATTTTGTATGGTTCTGACCTTCAAGATAAAGGAAGGGGAATTCTTGTTTGCTCTCTGTTGCTGGGTGGGTTCTTTGCACCTGAGATTTGTCAATTCTGGATTAGAAAGCTCCATTTGTCGGTTTTGAAAAAAAAATAGAGCTGTGTCTTGGTTTTTTGCTTTTCTTGATACATGGGTTTGACCTGAGCCTTTTTAGATTTTTCCTTCTGAAAAATTATCACAAGTGCACTGCTGATCCCTCCTGCGAGGTGCACTTTTACCTCTGAATTCTCTCTACCAGGACCTGCACCTCCCTGAAGCTGGCTGAAGGACCTTCACAATGCTACAATGTTAACAGGTGTTTAAGTCATTTCTATCCCACCATGACAACTTTCCTGGACATCTTGAGTATTTCTTAAATCTTATTACATAGACCATAGAGATGTATTAAAGGAATTCCATGTTCCTGTAAACACACTTTTATTATGGTATTGGGCGCAATCCAAAATACAGAGATCTAGTTACTGAAAAATATGTAATCCCAATTTGTCGTATGTATGTATGTATATTTGTGTTCACTGTACAAACTACACTTATCAGAATGAAAATCAACCGTGTAAGTGCTGAAGTGGCATAGCAGCATGTATTTAATATGTAATCTGAGGACTGCATGAGGTAGCTGAAACAGATTTCAGTGATGTGTCAATTACTACTTACAATGAATGTTTTATCACAAGGACATTATCATTGCTGTCATTAGCTGTTGCTTGAGCTCTCCTCCGACCACACCCCCTCCTCTGATAAGCAGCTACTGTCAATAGACAATGTACATAGAGAGCCTGGTATGGGTAGGGGAAACTTCCTGAGCTCTGCTACATCGAAATCTAAAAACTTGTGTCACAACTAGTGTTGAGCATTCCGATACTGAAATATCGGGTATCGGCCGATATTCGCGGTATCTGAATTCCGATACTTTTACAATATCGAATACCGGAATCGGAAGTTCCCATAATGCCTGCGCTCTGCAGTGTCTCTGAAGGATGACAAGCTGGATGGCAGCGCTCAGCTGCGATCCAGCCTGTCATCAGAATGCCATCGCATCGTGAGAGAATTCTCCTGATTGTTTAAAAGCCGGCGGGCGGTAAAAAGCCGCCGGCTTTTAAACAATCACACAGCCCCATACTGCTTCCCCGCAGCCTCCCACCCCGATCCTCCGCTCCCCTCGCCACATCCCATCCCGATCGTAAGTTAGGACCGGGCGGGGAGCGCATCACCAAGGAGCGGGGAGTGAAGGACCCGGGCGGGGAAGCCGGCAGTGAAAAGACTTCACCGCGGCTTTCCCGTTCTGTGCTGCGCTTTCCCGCCGGTTATTTCAAATGAACAGCTGAGGTATCAGGTGATGCCGATCAGCTGTTCATTTGAAGTAGCTGCGGTGCCCTCAGAGGGTTCACTTGAGTTCATGCTTCACTGCATTGCATGAACTCACATGAACTTTCCCACGGTCGCACAGGTCAGCCTCACCTCCCAGACCCGTCATGATTAGTGTGTGCGTGGTGTCTGTGCGATGTCTGCGGGTGTGCGTGCAGGCAGATATAGGCCGATGTGACACTACTACTCTCATCGGCCTATGTCTGTCCCCCGTCCACTCGTGCCAGCAGGATCAGCTCGATGGGAGCAGTAGTTCCCATCAGCCTGATCCTGCTATTTAAACTGCCCCATGGTCCCCAATAAATTTTAAATACATGTCATTGGTGGCCAGTGGTTACCTACAATAAATTAGTTTATACATTACCTGTCCCCACCGATCGCCACCTAAAATAAAGTAAAAAATAAAAAACTACACCTATACTCACCTAGACACCTAATTCCCCGAAGCCATCGATCTCCTGTAATAAAATATAAAATAATAAACCACAACCTTATCCTTACCCCTCCGTAGTAGTCCACGAGTGTCCCACGAAGATCTCCAGTTTAGAGCAGCCACATAGAATGTGACCGCTCTGAACCGCTGCCGCCGCTAGAATGACGGGGCCGTAAAGCAGCCCCGTCATTGCATGAGCGGGTGCGCCATTTCTGGGGCGGCTGACGGCTGGTGTTTCTAGCCTGGGAGGGGGCCAATATTCATGGCACCCTTCCTGGGCTATTAATGTCAGCCCCCAGCTGTCTGCCTAGCCTTTGCTAGCTATTAAAATAGGGGGGACCCCATGTCATTTCTTTGGGGGTCCCCCATTTTAATAGCTAGTAAAGGCTAGGTATTCAGCTGGGGGCTGATATTAGTAGCCTGGGAAGCTCTGTGGGTATTACCCCCTTCCCAGGCTTCAAACATCTGCGCCAGCCGTCTGCTTAACCTCCACTAGAGCCTAAAATTGCAGGGAACCCCACGCCAATTTTTTTTAAAATAAATCCTTTATTTTAACACTAAATGACAAGTACAGTAATCAACACTGTCACTGTACTTCATATATATATGTGACTGACATGTTTCTATCTAATCTATGTGTGAAGCGCTATTCTTTCTGTTGTAAATTGTCGGGTACCGGTGTATGCCGCTGATGAATTGCCGGCTTTTCATGTAATACATTCTACATTATTCTTAGTTGTTTTACTTCACGTAGAATTAACCTACAAGGAAAGAAAGGGTTTATTTTCATTCCGATATTTGTGTCCCATTGACTTGCATTGGTTTCCGGTATCGGAATCGGCGATATCCGATACTTTTTGGGTATCGGTCCGATCCAATCCGATACGATATTTCCTGATATCGGAAAGTATCGCTCAACACTAGTCACAACTGCTGCACCCAGTAAACAAAGTGACACATCTGGAATCAGGGTCTCTGCCCCTACATCATGTTTCTCTCAGATGAGGTAGCAAAAACCTCCACAGTAGATCTTAATTAGAATTTTCCCCACGGTTTGTATCTCCCGCTCCTCCAGCAGACCATGAGCTTCCATGGTGACAGACAAACTCTGTGCAGGGTGATCCTACAGATTTGCAGTCTCATACATTCTTTCTTTTGCCACCTACTTTAGCTTACCTAATGTACATTTCCATAGCCAGAAGAATGAATGACTGCAGGATCAGACTACACATTGCATTCGTTGTCTGTTACAACGGAGTTGCATTGTCTGCATTGGAGCATTAGGATCAAAATGATACAGTTTTAACATAAAACAATTTTAAATTTACTTTATTATTCTCTTGATGCATATAGATAAGTGGTTTCCAAGGTCTGCATAGCCTTTAAAAAAAAAAAGCTTGTCACCGTGATAATGCCGTCCAGTTTAATGACACCATGTTATAGAGCAGGAGAGCAGAGTAGATTGATATTTAGTTCAGTGAGATAAGATTCAGTATACGGGCTCGCCACATTGCCGTATAACACGGCCGAGTGCCAGCTGATGTTTTTATCTTGACAGAGTTTGACCCGAGTGTCATTAGCATAATCTGCCCGATTCACTCGCAAGAGAGAATCAACACCCATGTGAGTGAGCCCTAATTTGTGTTCTTTCATCATTTAAACCTCTGCTATTTCTATGATTTTTTTTTTTTTTTTTGGGGTCCAGTGGGCGGTACAAAAGGGACGGACAGCTGTCTCTGTATGCGCAATTATACAAAGAAAGATGTCAGTCACTGATGGGACCGCCCACTGGACTCAAAATCCCAGAAAGACCAGAGGTATACATGAATAAAACACAGGTTGTATTGAATCTTTTCTCACAAACCTATAGATCGATCCTCTTGGCTCCCCCTGTTCTATAACCTGGTGCCTTCAGATTGGATCGCATTTTCATGGTGACAGGTTCCCTTTAAAATCTAGGGACACCTTTGACATGGAAAACATAATTTTTTACATAGGTTATTGGTTTTGGTTAATAAAATTACACACTTTTCCCTGAAATTTGTACAAATTTTCTGATTTCCCCCCCCCCCCCCCCCCTAGATAAGCAGTTTGAAGTCTCAGAATTTCTCTTGTGGGAGTTTCCCTCCCTGTGATATAGGCTGGATGTGAGCTTTGTATCCAGGGTGCTGTTGTCCTGTCTTGCTTTCATTATCTGCACAGCTCCAGAACTGCACTTAATTCTGCACACAGTGTATATTAGGCAAATGAGTATTTTGATCACATGATACTTTTTATACATGTCCTACTCCAAGCTGCATAGGCTTGAGAGCCAACTACCAATTAAGTAAATCTGGTGATGTGCATCTCTTTAATGAGGAGGGGTGTTGACTACTGACATCAACACCCTATATAAGGTGTGCTTAATTATTAGGCAACTTCCTTTCCTTTGGCAAAATGGGTCAGAAGAGAGATTTGATGGGCTCTGAAAAGTCCAAAATTGTGAGATGTCTTGCAGAGGGATGCAGCAGTCTTGAAATTTCCAAACTTTGTTCGGTGATCACGCTTCAAATCAAGCGTTTCATGGCAAATAGCCAACAGGGTCGCAAGAAGCGTGTTGGCCAAAAAAGGCGCAAAATAACTGCCCATGAATTGAGGAAAATCAAGCGTGAAGCTGCCAAGATGCCATTCGCCACCAGTTTTGCCATATTTCAGAGCTGCAACGTTACTGGAGTATCAAAAAGCTCAAGGTGTGCGATACTCAGGGACATGGCCATGGTAAGGAAGGCTGAAAAAACTACCACCTTTGAACAAGAAACATTAGATTAAATGTCAAGAATGGGCCAAAAAATATCTTAAGACTGATTTTTCAAAGGCATTATGGACTGATGAAATGAGAGTGACTCTTGATGGGCCAGATGGATGGGCCAGAGGCTGGATCAGTAAAGGGCAGAGAGCTCCACTCCGACTCAGACGCCAGCAAGGTGGAGGTGGGGTACTGGTATGGGCTGGTATCATCAAAGATGAACTTGTGGAACCTTTTCGGGTTGAGGATGGAGTGAAGCTCAACTCCCAGACCTACTGCCAGTATCTGGAAGACAACTTCTTCATGCAGTGGTACAGGAAGAAGTCAGTATCGTTCAAGAAAAACATGATTTTCATGCAGGACAATGCTCCATCACATGCATCCAACTACTCCACAGAGTGACTGGCCAGTAAAGGTCTAAAAGAAGAAAAAATGACATGGCCCCCTTGTTCACCTGATCTGACCCCCATAGAGAACCTGTGGTCCATCATAAAATGTGAGATCTACAGGGAGGGAAAACAGTACACCTCTCGGAACAGTGTCTGGGAGGCTGTGGTGGCTGCCGCATGCAATGTTGATTGAAAACAGATCAAGCAACTGACAGAATCTATGGATGGAAGGCTGTTGAGTGTCCTCATAAAGAAAGGTGGCTATATTGATCACTAATTTTTTTGGTGTTTGTATTTGCATGTCAGAAATGTTTATTTCTAAATTTTGTGCACTGATATTGGTTTACCTGGTGAAAATAAACAAGTGAGATGGGATTATATTTGGTTTTTATTAAGTTGCCTAATAATTCGGCACAGTAATAGTTACCTGCACAAACAGATATCCTCCTAAGATAGCCAAATCTAAAAAAAAAAAAAACACTCCAACTTCCAAAAATATTAAGCTTTCATATTTGAGTCTTTTTTGGGTTGATTGAGAACATAGTTGTTGATCAATAATAAAAATAAGCCTCTAGAATATAACTTGCCTAATAATTCTGCACACCGAGTAATCTATCCATGTGGTTATCTCCTTGTCTATAATATATTTCTCTCTGCTTCCCTCTGTTCCCCCTTCACTTCCTCATGCTATTTCTAACACGGAGAGGAGGGTGGGAGGATTCAGCTAGAGAAATGACTTGGACATTTGCAGCAGCAAAATAGTTGAACATCTTTAATGAGTACTATTCAAAAGCTGCTTAACTTTACATCTAGAAAGTAAATGAATAATTAAGAAAAAACTCTGATTAGGTGTTCATAACCTTTAAAAATAGTGCATGCAGCTGGGGATGAGAATAGGTTGTAAGATGTGAACATCCAGTCCCAGTCACACTAATTGTGTAATGACGGTTAGAATGCGAAGATGCTGCCAAGATGACAACGATTGTGCATAATCAGCTGGCTTGTTTTATTTCCCTTACAGCTAATAAGCCAAGTACAACTGATAAACATGTGCTGTGTATGTGATTATACATCGTGTTTAGGTGTTAATTTACTACATTCATTTTTGAACTTTTTACTTGTCTTTTTAACTACATTCATTTACATTAACAGGGGACCAGAAGAACAAGTTCTCAAAAACCAAAGACGAGTGCAAAGACTTCTTGAAGAAATGCAAAGTATCAGGGTAAAAGATGCCTTTCTCCTGCCATATGTAGTCTGTTATATCGCTCGTAACTCACGTTTATAAATCTGGAACATTTGAGCTATTTTAATCCAACATTTTTCCATGTTTTTCTTATATTTCTTCTGTGATCTTGACTGACTTGGCACACATGCTTGCCAAGCTCAATGTACATTTGTTTAGGAATGCATGCACTTTCTAAAGGCTGGAGTATTTGCTGAAAGTCCTCAGGAAAAGGAGGAAAGTTCCTGTGTTGGTAGACTTGTGGATAGGAGAAGTGTATGCTGACATCACTCTCCCATGCTCCAAGTATAGCCAGTTCTTGCTACATTTTTAGAAGATGCTGTCATTATTCACACTCTGTGCCCAGAGCTCAGGAAAATCTGGACAATTTGGGAGAAAAGCTCAAGACTGTCTGAAGATAAGGACCACATGCTTTCCTACAGCTTGTGGGTTCTTGTAGTAGATCCTTACATTTTCTTGTCAAGGCATTTTTTTTCTTAAAATGACTTTCTAGTCTGAAGTAAAAATGTCAGAATGTGTGTGTGGCACACATTTTACCTATATATAATTCAATTTTTACTTTTGATTGGTGGGATACTTTAATTTTCTGCTTAGTCTCTTGAGGTTCATTTTTTTAATACTTCGTGTTTAACCTGTTAGAGAAGCACATTTTGTTTGCTACCTTCACCCCTTAGTAATGATCACAGGGTGCTGCACAAATGGGCGGTGGGTTCTATACTTACTCCCTGGATGGTGTCACTCCCTCGCTCTCTGCTGTGTGTGCCCTGCCAATCTCCTGACATGACCTGATATGAACAGTGTTTCTTACGCTCAGATAAAATTAATCAATGGGACTCCTCTGTTTTCTGTTTGCAAAACTGTTGCAACGTTGTCTGTTCAGACCATTCATTTGCCTGTACCGTTTCAGGAACCGACATGTGACTAGAGCCTTATTGTGAAAAAAAAAATGAGGCTGCAGGTCCATTCTTTTAGAAAGTTTTGCTAATAGA
The DNA here is from genome assembly GCF_046119375.1 of Phyllobates terribilis. Classification (NCBI taxonomy): domain Eukaryota; kingdom Metazoa; phylum Chordata; class Amphibia; order Anura; family Dendrobatidae; genus Phyllobates; species Phyllobates terribilis. The sequence goes on along the minus strand of NW_027362761.1, from coordinate 401,849,679 downwards.
TGTATGTATTGTAGTAAATCCTAGCTGTACAGGTTCTGATTAATTACCTGGCAAGCCCTGCATATAACCAGGCTAGCTGTTCTACTTAGTCAGCTCAGGGAAGCTGACCAGACTGGATGTGAAGAGAGACAGGCCGGAATCTCTCTCTAAGAAGAGTCTGCACAGGCTGTGTGCAGAGAACCACAAGTATCATTAGTTGCTATGGACAATAGCTGTTTTGTTTGACTGAGCTGGGGCTAGCTCAGCCGTGTATGAGTAGCCAGGGTCCGTTCTGTTTTAGCTAGTGCCTGGACAAAGCTATGGATTTATGTCTGAGTTTTAGTGCGTTAAACTTGTGAAAAGCCATAAAAACTGCACATGTTTGGACTAAAGCTGCATTGCCTATGTGAATGCTACCTAAGGCCTAATGCCTACCTGAGAGTGAACCCCCTACAGTGTATGCTGCATGGGGCTTAATAGACAGAAAATGATTAACCACTTCCCGTCACTTTACTGCCTTTTCACTTCCTAACGGACATGCAATTTTCCATTACTATGTGAAAGGGCAGTGATTATTCACCCTGGGATCATGGCACCAGTAATTCCACTTTGTAACAATTAATGCCTTACATGCCATGGTCAGTAGCAGCTACTGCATGTAAGTAGTGTGACAGTGGAGTTTGCTTCCTCTTCCTCTTTCACTCCATTGGCTCCCCACAGTGCAAAGGCTGGAAGCCGATGGTTGCTATGGAACCCTAACAATGGTCTCCAGTGAGCCACAGATCAAAGCCTATTAGGCTAGTTAATGTTCTGCACTACATACAGTGGATATAAAAAGTTTACACTCCAGTTAAAATGCCAGTTTTTTTTGTCATGTAAAAAAATTCTCCCATGAAGAATAATTTCAGAACTTTTTCCCCTCTTTAATGTCACTTATAATCTGTACAAATCCATTGCTAAACCGACTGAAATAATTTTTAGCTAAAATAACAAAACTAAAATCATGCGGTTGCATAAATGTGAACACCCTCATATAATTAGGAATGTGGTTGTGTACATAATTAGCCAATTAAATTTAAACTCATGTTAAATAGAAGCCACGACACAGCTGCCATCATTTAAAGGGAATCTGTCAGCAGGTTTGTGCTACTTAATCTGAGAACAGCATGATGTAGGTAAAGAAAAGCTGAATCCAATGATGTATCACTTAGTTTACTGGGTGCAGCCGTTCTGATACCATCAGAGCTTTTGGATTTAGAATGAATTAGAGCTGAGAAAGCTGCCCCCACCCACACCAGGCTCTCTGTGTACAAAGTCCATAGACTGTGAGGTGCTTATCACAGGAGAGGGCCTTGCCGGACTAGTCCAATAATGTTAATCTTAGTGATAAATCCTTCAGTTAGAAAACTACAACATGCACTTTGACAAGTGACACATCCCTGAATTCTGTGTTTCAGCCTCGGCCTTGATCTCCTGCTGTCTTCTTATTGCATAGCAAAAACCTGCTGACAGATTCCCTTTTAACCCCTTTAAAGCCCATGACTTATTAATACGCGTCTGTGCCCTGGGCTTTAAGAGCCTGACCCGTATTAATACGTCATGGCGATCGCGCGCACAGGCTGTGCGGGCGCGATCGCCGCCGGGTGTCAGCTGATTGCCACAGCTGACACCCAGTACTATGTGCAGGGAGCGGTCCCGCACCGCTCCTGACACATTAACCCCCGCAATGCTGCGATCGAAGTCGATCGCATCATTGCGGTGGCTAAGGGGAGGTGATCGCAATAAAAAAAATTGGGTCTAAAGTAACATTTTTGTGAAAAGAGTTAAATGTTCATTTTTTTCTTCCACATTCCAAAAATTCCTGTGAAGCACCTGAAGGGTTAATAAACTTCTTGAATGTGGTTTTGAGCACCTTGAGGGGTGCAGTTTTTAGAATGGTGTCACCTTTGGGTATTTTCTGTCATAAAGACCCCTCAATGTGACTTTAAATATGATGTGGTCCCGAAAAAAAAAATGGTTTTGTAAATTTTGTTGGAAAAATTAGAAATCGCTGGTCAACTTTTAACCCTTATAGCTCTCCAATAAAAAAAAATTTTGACTCCAAAATTGTGCTGATGTTAAGTAGACATGTGGGAAATGTTATTTATTAACTATTTTGTGTGACATATCTCTGATTTAACCCCTTAACAACATTAGACGTACTAATACGCGTCTGTGCCCTGGAACTTCAGAGCCAGACCCGTATTAGTACGTCATCGCGATCGTGCGCGCACACAGGCTGTGCGGGCGCGATCACCGCCGGGTGTCAGCTGATTGTCACAGCTGACACCCGGTACTATGTGCAGGGAGCGGTCCCGCACCGCACCCCGCACATTAACCCCCGCAATGCTGCGATCGAAGTCGATCGCAGCATTGCGGTGGCAAGGGGAGGTGATCGCAGATACTCACCTCCTCTTCCGGCCTCCAGCGCTGTCTGCCGCGGCTTCCAGGATGTTGTCATGACGACCCGATGTCGTCATGACAACATCCGGGTCACCAGACAGCAGGAAGATTTTTTTTGGACATGCGCAGTGCATCTCCAAACTATCTTCTCCCTGTCCAGCGCTGACAGCCTGCATGGCACAGGGATGGTGCTGCATTCCTGTGCCATGCAGGTGATCAGAGGAAAAAAAAGTGAAAGTCCCACAGTGGGACAAAGTAATAAAGTATAAAAACTATCAAAAAGTGAAAAAAAAAAAAAATGTAAAAATATTTTAAAAAAAAAAATCCACCAAAAATAAAAATATAATGTACCCATCAATAAATATTATTTAAAAAAAAAAAAAACAATAAAAGTACACATATTTGGTATCGCTGCGTCCGGAACAACCTGACCTATAAAACGGTCCCACTAGTTAACCCCTTCAGTGAACACGATAAAAAAAAATAAATAAAAAACGAAGCAAAAAAACAATGCTTTATCATCATACCGCCAAACAAAAAATGGAATAACACGCGATCAAAAAGACGAATATAAATAAAAATGGTGCCGCTGAAAACGTCATCTCGTCCCGCAAAAAACAAGCCACCATACAGCTCCATTAGCCGAAAAATAAAAGTTATAGCTCTCAGAATAAAGCTATACTAAAAAATAATTTTTTCTATAAAATTGCTTTTATTATGTAAAAGTGCAAAACATAGAAAAACGATATAAATGTGGTACCGCTGTAAACGTACGGACCCGAAGAATAAAGCTGCCTTATCAATTTTACCACACGCGGAACAGAATAAAAAAAATTTAAAAAATTCCTGAATTGTTGGTTTTTGTTTATTCTGCCTCCCAAAAATCGGAATAGAAAGCGATCAAAAAATGTCACGTGCCTGAAAATGGCACCAATAACCACGTCAACTCATCCTGCAAAAAACAAGCCGTCACATAACTGTCTGCTAAAATCTGGAAAAATTATAGCTCTCAAAATATGGCGATGCAAAAACTAGATTTTACAAAAAATGCGTCTTTTAGTGTGTGACAGCTGTCAGTCATAAAAACCCCATATGATTCTGGTATCGCTGTAGTCTCACAGACCCGAAGAATAAGGTCGTCTAATCACTTATACCGCACGAGGAACGGCGTAAAAAATAAACTCTCGGGTTAGGGTTGGGTTAGGGCTAGGGTTAGGGCTGGGTTTGGGGTTGGGATTTTTTTCAAAAGTAAGAAAAAAAGATGACGATATGGCGACTAGTGTTGAGCGCAAGTGCTCGCTACTTGAGTTTGCATCGGGTGTTCTGGTATGCATTGAGTATCGTGGGTATTTGAGTGACATGCTCGAGTCTCCGCCCCATATGCTTCGCGGCCAAAAAAGCTTTGCGGGGATTGCCTGCCGTGCACGAGCGATCCCCGCATGGTTTTTTTTGGGTGTCTAATAACCGTGAAACATGCGGGGCAGGGACTCGAGCATGTCACTCGAGCACACGCTGTACATGGTGCATACCTGAGTACCCGATGCAAACTCAAGTAGCGAGCACTTGCGCTCAAGACTAATGACAACTTATTCAATGTGATGACCTAATGTTATCAAATTCTGTGTCGTACCTCTGGGTTCAAAATGTTCACTATACCCCTTAATAAAATCCTTGAGGGGTGTAGTTTCCAAAATGGGGTCACTTGTGGGGGAGCTCCACTGTTTAGGCACACAGGGACTCTCCAAACGCGACATGGTTCCAATTTGTTAGCGGACACCATGTCGCGCTTGGAGAGCCCCTGATGTGCCTAAACAGTGGAGCTCCCCCACATCAGGGGCTCTCCAAACGCGACATGGTGTCCGCTAACAAATTGGAACCATGTCGCGTTTGGAGAGTCCCTGTGTGCCTAAACATTGGAGCTCCCCCACAAGTGACCCCATTTTGGAAGCTAGACCCCCCAAGGCACCCATCTAGATGCATAGTGATCACTTGGATCACCCAGGTGCTTCACAAATTGATTCGTAAAAATGAAAAAGTGGAAAAAAAAAAAACTTTTTCATTTTTACGAATCAATTTGTGAAGCACCTGGGGGTTCCAAGTGCTCACTATGAATCTAGATAGGTGCCTTGGGGGGTCTAGTTTCCAAAATGAGGTCACTTGTGGGGAGCTCCAATGTTGAGGCACATCAGGGGCTCTCCAAACACAACATGGCGTCCGCTAATTATTCAAGCAAATTTTACAATCAAAAAGTCAAATGGCGCTCCTTCACTTCCGAGCCCTGCCGTGCGCCCAAACAGTGGTTTTTCCCCACATATGGGGTATCTGCGTGCCCAGGGAAAATTGCACAACAAATTTTGGGGTCCATTTTTTCATGTTACCCCTGTGAAAATAAAAAAAATTGGGTCTAAAGTAACATTTTTGTGAAAAAAGTTTAAATGTTCATTTTTTTCTTCCACATTCAAAAAATTCCTGTGAAGCACCTGAAGGGTTAATAAAGTTCTTGAATGTGGTTTTGAGCACCTTGAGGGGTGCAGTTTTAGAATGGTGTCACTTTTGGGTATTTTCTGTCATAAAGACCTCTCAAAGTGACTTCAAATGTGATGTGGTCCCTAAAAAAAATGGTTTTGTAAATTTTGTTGGAAAAATGAGAAATCGCTGGTCAACTTTTAACCCTTATAGCTCCCTAACAAAAAAAAATTTTGGTTCCAAAATTGTGCTGATGTAAATTACACATGTTGGAAATGTTATTTATTAAGTATTTTGTGTGACCTATCTCTCTGATTTAAGGGCATAAAAATTCAAATTTTGAAAATTGCTAAATTTTCAAAATTTTCGCCAAATATCCATTTTTTTCACAAATAAACGCAAGTGATATCGAAGAAATTTTACCAAAATTATGAAGTACAATATTTCACGAAAAAACTCAGAATCAGGGGGATCTGTTGAAGCGTTCCAGAGTAATTACCTCATAAAGTGACAGTGGTCAGAATTGTAAAAATTGGCCTGGTCATTAACGTGCAAACCACCTTGGGTTTTAAAGGGGTTAAAGTGATTCTGATTAACTCCATGTAAAGATTAGCTCTTTCTAGTAGGATTTTCTTAGTTGCACTTTACAGCAAAAGCCATGGTCCGTAAACCGCTTACAATACAAGGTATCAGTCAGGTGATGGGTGCAAAAAGAATTTCCAAGGCATTCAATATGGAACACTGTGAAGATCGTCATCAAATAGTGGCTTAAGTTTGGCACAACCGTGACAGTACCTAAAATTGGACATCCCCTTTTAAAAAATTAATGAAAAGACAAAAAGAAAATTGGTCTAGGAGGCTGCCAAGAGACCTACAGCAAAATTTAAGAGATGCAGGAATTTCTAGCAAGTACTGGTTGTGTACAGCATGTGAAGACAATCGCTTGTAGTCTTCATATGTCTGACCTGTGGGGTAGGGTGGCAAGACGGAAGCCTCTTCTTGCAAAGAAAAGCATCCAATTCCAGTTATGTTCTCCCAAAACTTACATTATGTCTACCGTCAAAAGCATGTGGGAAAACATATGATGTAAATTATGGTATGATAAGACAAAGGTTGAACTTTTTGGCCATAATTCCAAAAGAAAGGTATGTTTGGCTCAAACACTGCGCATTACCAAAAGAATACCATTTCCACAGTGAAACATGGTGGAGGCTGCTTTATGCTTTTTGGTCCAAAATAAAAGCTCTCTAAGTTCTATTGCTGAAAAATGTTTCAACTTTTGTGTCACCATTTTCTGAGACTCAGAACTCTAAATATTTTTTTTTTAAATAGGGTATTTATTGTGTAAAAGTAATAAAATCTGAAAATCTGAATGAATCTCGTAAATTTGTTACTGCCATTATTGTGCTGACCTACAGAATAAAGTTAAAGTAACTGTTTTAATTTTTATTTCATAAAGCAATAGCACACAAGATATATTACAAGGTTGCTTATTTTCATATCAGAGAAATCTGCTTCTTTCTCTGCCAGAATTGATCAGTTATTGAAATTTGCAATTCTGGGGTATATGCAAATTGTCTCTTCGGAGAGGAAGATGGCTAGAACTTTAGTGCCACCTATTAGAAATGGCAGTCCAAGAGTCAATATCGACACATTAACGAGCCTTGTCAAATGACTTGGGATAAAAAGCCAAAACCAAAATTTCTATTTGTAGACACTCTGTTTCGGGGTACTGCCTCTCGTTAAATTCTGGGGTAAAAATCTGTATTCAGTGCAGACACTTTCCCATTACTGAGATAGGAGATGGTAGTTGCTACTGATGAAATTCTATGTAGATTGGAGGAGCTAGAGGCAGAGCTCCTCCCCCTTCCCCTTCTCTCTAGATAAAATCTTTGGAGATGGCAGCTGCCATCTCCTATCTCAGTAATGGGAAAGTCTGTGGACTGAGCTTTAGAAGTGTGAGTTTAAAAAACTCTTCCACGTGCTGCAGAAAAAATATCTATCCCTAAATTGAATCTACGATATGTCAGTATATGTCCTGGAATAGTTTTGTTTTTCTCATTGAGTTTGGTGAGGGAAGCCAATATCCTTAACGAGCTGCAGTTTTGAATGTGCTGTGGATTACCGACAGCAAACCTGGATGATGTGGATTTGCTGCTGCAGATTTGCTGTGGAAATTTTCCACAGCATATTTATTAGACTTGAACATTGAAGCTTTTTTTTTGTTTGCCAAAAATTCTAACAAAGGTAGTAAATGGCATAAGATAACAAATGAACATTTACTTTCTCTAGGAGTCCTCTATCACATCAGTGCCATTACTGTGCTCCCCGCTGGTCTCTATTTATTCCCCTGCATTGATCATATACGGTCTTCCCATGAGACCACTGCGGCCACTGACCTCAATGCTGAAGTGGACAGCATAAGACCCTTTAGGCCACTGATTGGCTTCAATGGTCACAAGGATAGATGGCAGGAAAGTAAGCAGAGAGTACTGGAGCGGCCGTGCTAGGGCAGCATGGGATTTATCGGGTAAGAAATGGTGGTTTTATTATATTTACTATTTATAATATTACTAAATTTATTATTTATATAAAATACCTATTTGTCGATCCCCTAAAACATTGTGAAGGTTAATTATGCTGTGAATGGTAATTATAATACACTTGCATAACTTGATAACAGATTGTATCTTTTATATGTCTTTTATTCTTCTTGTGCCAATGGTGGGATCCCAAGTTTAGTTGTGTTCACCATGATTTAAAAATTGGAGCTAGAGACTTGAGGACGACCAGCTATAATCTGAGTATCGATGAATTAACACCTTCTACATAGATTAGCTCAGTAAACTGTAGCCCTTGTTATTGTTTTGGATTAGTGTTGGGATCCTTTGATTATTGGGTTTGGGCCAGAAGAACATTTTGTTTACTTATAGTTATCCATGGAGCGTATTACACAATTGTGGCTTGGCACAGCCGGCGGTCTGTGAGCATTTGTCCTTTCCAAGTGCGCATTCATAACGGTAGACAAACTGTGAATGTGGGCAATAAAGTAAAACATCCCAGTGCATACTTCTATCTTTAAAAACAATCTTTTCATCTTGAGAGACAGTTAAACCATTCCAAGATGCTGGGCAACTCATAGCATTTTTTTTGTATCCTACAAATGAAAATATAACTTTTTTCTATTTTTTTTTCCCTTGTTATGTTTGCGGATATCTAGTGCCTTTTAGAAAGTATACAGGGGGTATATACTTTCTATAGACATCAAATAACTGCAAGTACCAACCCTGGACATCATCATTTTTTTAATTAGTGTCAAAATAGCCAAATAAAATCCATTAAGACTTATTTTTTCTCATGACAACTGTCTGTTACCAATACCTTTTGAGTGGGGTCCCCTCACTGTCTGACAGTGTCGGTGCAGATTTGGGAATGTAAGTGTGTGTAGGCACACTCCCCAATTGGTGACACCCAGTTGTTATATTGTTCATGAACTTCTAGGAGAAGTAACAGGAACACCACTATGCTTAGTCCAGAATTGTTATATTTTGGGGAAGACAGTTATTTACTACCACAGATATGTTGGAAGAGCTTATTACATGTCCTCTTTGCAGAGCATTTTACTCTGCTGTTTTTGTTCGATTTAGTAATGAGGGATTCCTGAAGGAAATGCTGTTTCTAGCATTTTGATTGAGAACTTTAATTTCTGAGATATATATAAAGCCCATGGGTCATCCTTGTACGTGGCCAGCTACTGTGCCGTTTAATTAGAGAGGCCTATTCTATTTTAGACTACCCTCGTAGGCTTGTGGTTTGTAATAGCAGATGGGTAAAGCGGTCCGATGTGCTCACAGCTGGAAATAAGATACGGTTAGAGTAAGAATGGTTGTATCTTATTTTCTCGTCTGGATTCTTTTGCATCTAATGGTAAAGGCTTTAATGATGTTCTTTAAACATTGGGTTATTGAGAAAAAAATATGTAACCTTAATGGCTAATTTCTTGGGTACAAGAACATTCTTGTGTCCTTTTGTCAGGGCATGCCTGGATACCATCTTATTTTTTTATTACTTTGTTGTCTACCATTTTCAGTACTGTATCACCATAAAAAAAAAAACTATAGGGCCCTATAGATATTAAATGAAGCAGAAGGGCTCATGTGTGAACCCACACTATTTAAAGGAACTGTCCAATTTGGAGCATTTGACATATAAATAAGAGATTGCATAGAGGTACAACCTCAAGAATGGGTTCCATCGTTGTTAAGAGAGGAGGACATACATATGTGCCTCTCTCCTTATTTCTACAGGAGCTTTGCAAATTGCAGAGTGCATTTTTGTGTCAATTTTCATAGTGTCTATAGAAGTAATTTTCTAAATACATTCAGGTCCTATATAGGACAACCCCTTTTAAACTCCTCCGTCGTGTATAGTAGAGGAGCGAGTGGCTTATGATCACTGCTTTTTGGGATCTATGAGGTTCTCAGCTGTGTAATCATGCATGTATCACTCAACCTGTAGGCAGATAGCTGACCTTTGTGAACCGAACCTTTTAAAGGATTATTCTCATGATGACTTTCCCGGAGTGCGAAGATTGATAGATTGAACCAGGTAATTGTTGCATTGGTGGGCCAATCAGTGCTCTCCGATGCTGCCAGTAAAGGCTCTGACTGCAGCATCACAAGAGTGACACTGCGGCTGGCCAGATCAAGCAAACCAGACAGCTTCAGAGCAGCGCCTGCAAGCTCTATGGCAAACAGCTTGAAGCCCTGCACTCCTTGCTTTGGAAACCAGATACCTTTTGATAGACTGTAGTGCACAGTGGTGGCTGATAGCTTAGGCAGCCATCAGTAAACCATAGTATTAAAAATCCTGTCATTCTTGAGAACGAAGAGTATTTTAATAAAGGCGAAATTGCAAAGTTGTTGTTTTTTTTTTTTTTTTTTTTCCTTTCCATCTGTGGTGGGAGAAGCGTCTTTTCAAATTGGCATAGAGAAGGAAAAGGTAGCACTATCTCGCATAATATTCTTCTTTATTTTTACAAGTTAAAACATGGAAGTGGGAAAGCGGTTTCACATCCAAATGATGCTTCAACGGGTCCAGGTACCTCTACCTTCTCTATGCCAACTTGAAAATTGTGGATATGGCTGGCTCCGTGCGCTCATCCTCTGTGTGGGAGCTCCCTGCTATGTATATTCTCTAGTCTGGTCCTTAAATTGAGCCCGACTAGCTCATGATGTGGTTTGTTTTTTTTTTTTCAGACTTAAGGTCCGTGTGAAAATTTGCAATTGCTCACGTGAACTAGCACATAGGCTATTATTGGGTTTGTGTAGTGTCCGTTTTCCACAGAGTGAAAATGTCAGTCAGAACGTACCAGAGTAACATTAGTAATAGGACCGAGACATTGAATTGACTGCATGCCCATTACCATCAGGAGATTTGTAGTGTGATGGTTGTTTTTACCAAATGCCACAGACAGCACGACTATGCCTACTGATCAGACATTGTATAGAAAATGTTCATCCAGTTATCATGCTATTGCCCAGAGAGAAGACATCTAGGGTTCAGAACCTGCTCTGGATTACTGTCTTGTACAGCAAGTAACTATTTTAAATTGCTGAAATCTAAAGTGATGCAAGTATTTTGGCTAAAAAGAAGTAAGGCTACTTTAACACGGAGTGTCCAAATGCCAGACACATCCAGCTTTGATTCACAATGGAATCCGTGCCGAAATCTGCTGATTAATCGAGTGATGCCCACCCCACTCTGAGACACCATTTTCAAGTTTGGACAAAAATCAGCCCCATTTGAATGCCTGGTTTTCCTTTTGAAATCGGAGTCTTTGTGTGATTTCAGCGCTGAATTTCCCCCAAAGTCCATGAAAAAACTGTGAGCATACAATTCTCATCAGTATACAGGTGTCGCCTCGAACATTGGGTTTTGTAATGAAACCAAAACGTCAAGTCTTCTCTATAACCATAACTCATGTCATCACATTTCTGGTAACTTTTCCTGTGAATTCTTTCTGGAGCTGACTGAATATGCTTTTAATTATGAACATTAGAAATGCTGAGAGTGTAGAAATCTGTCACGGGTTTTAGAAATGTGTTTTTTTTTTTTTTTTTTCTCTTTTAGTGTCGCCCTTTAGCTAGTTTCTACAAGCTGGATATGTTACTTTGGACACGTCCTCAAATTATAGACTTGAAAAAGTATTCCTGGCATTCTCTCCAACTAAAGCATAAAAAATATAACATTTCAGGACCTTGCTTGAAAATACACGACACTTTTTAATAGGAAAGTTTATCCCAGTAGGGAAAATCGCCTAAAAGTACAAAAAATACAAATCTAGTGATACTGACACAATCTTAAGCTACTTGACCAACATTACATAAAGATCGTTTACCTGGTCTATGGGTGCTTTTTCTATGGCCCCCAAGAAATACACCTTGGATAAAAAATGTATTCCCAAGTGAAGCCTAAGAGGATATACATTTTTATGAAATTACTTTGTATGAAGACATTCATTCTTCTGCATTTCATGGATGTGTTCAAACTGTTCTTTTCACGGATAGAACTCAAACCCATTTTAGTTTATGGGAGTGTTCACATGTTGACTTTTTTTGCACTCCAAGTGTCTCAATCATTTATTTTTTTTTTTTTATTCCACCAAAAATGGACAAAAATCGGGACGTTAGCCGCCCGTTTTATTAGGGACTTTTTATTTTATTTTTAATAGTTGACTCTTATTGTTTTTCATCAGTTTTTTTTCTCCACAAACTCACTGTAATGGATGGACTTTGCAGTCATAGTTTCATTTCAAGAGTTTAGAGGGAAAGGTCAGGGAATCACAAATAGTACATCACCAGAAAAGATAGTTATTACATAATTATATTCAGCCTTATTCACACACCAGTGATTTTTTTTTCCACTCCTGTAAAAAAGAAAAAAAAAAAACTATTCATTTTTAGTCTGTATTCGTTTTACCATTCAGTGACCACAAGCAGAGCTCGTGAAAATGGTAAGCTATTAATGGGAACCTGACAGCTGGAACATGCTGCCCGAGCCACAGGCAGCATGCATCAGTCACTGGCTGTATGATTACTAGTAATGAAGCGGAGTAGTCCTTACATTCACTGGTAGCAGGTGAGGAGGCTCTGCCGGGGACAAGTCTTGCCAGCTAGTCTCCTGTGCGGCTCGGTCCCCGATGGCTTTTAAAGTATGTTTTGTTTCTGAAATGCTGCAGCTTTTCAGAGTCAGACATTCTTGGCTGAACTCATACAGCCAGTGTCTGATATATGCTGCCTGGTGATCAGGCAGCATGTATCACCTGCGGTTTCCCTTGAAAACAGAGTTGTATTAACCTTCGTCCTTCTGAGTAGGTACAATTGTAACTATTCAGTTTTAAAATTGCAATAATTTTTTTTTCGAAAAGCCTTAGAGGGCTGAAATTTCGTGACATCTCTGCAGTTTTGGTCCAGAATATATTGGCCAAATTTCAATAAAATATCTCCACCCCCTTCCGAGATAAGGGGTCGAGATATTTTTGCATCCATAACAAGCTGCATAGGTACAAATGTACCCTCATATATTTTGAATGAAGATAATGCAAGGAAAAAAGAATAATATTTTTTTAATGATAATGCTATTTTATTATTATAAACAAGTAAAAAAAACTGTTCATTTACATTATAAAAGAAAATGTAAAACTTTTTTTATTGATTTTCTACGCAAGTAATGCATGTTGTCTTTGCTACCGAGTGTTCATCGCAAATGGGTTTCACACAAACCACACAAGACTTTCTAGTCTTACGTGGTTTTCGCCTCTGGTCTCGGCAGACATAGCAACTACCAACAACAGGGGAGGGTCCACGACTACCATGAGGTATTTGAGGGCCAGCTGCTGCTTGCGATGCTACCAGAATGCATCGTCCAAGCACCATTTCTACTGCACCTCGAAGAAAATGGTTTCTCATCATCATTCGGTTTGTACTACGATCTTCAATTGCAGGCATACACAGCTGATTTGCGAGATCTTTCAGGAACTTTCTTCGTTGATCCTTTGTCCTGAAGCTTGGATTGTGTTCTCTGTAGATGATGTAGGATGCTAACCCAGTGACGTCAATCATATTGTAGAAAAATGCCAGAGGCCAACGTAATGTTCGTCGTTTCACAGTGTCCTCTCCCAACATTTTATCCATAACATCAACTCCGCCTTTTGTTTTGTTGTAGTATTTTATTATCTCTGGCTTGGCTGCTAGTGTCTCTTCAACTTCTCCCGTCATGTGCATAGATGATAGAAGCACGACTGATTTGTTCTTCTTTGGTACATATGAACAGAATGTTGCATCATGATTGTAGGCAAAATTTGTCGAGTTTCAGGCCTTTCTTTGGCAGGCTGCATGTTGCTAGGTAGGAACCTTTTGTTTTTTCTCACTGTACCAACTAGTGTCATGTTCCAGGAGTTCAATACCTTAGCTATTTCCATGGTTGTAAAGAAGTTATCGGTGGTGACATTTCTTCCAGATCCTTTATACGAGCTCACTAGGTCCAATACTGTTCGTTCACCAATGTTTACTTGTCGAGGACCATCAGTTGGTTTCCCAGTGTAGAGCTGACCTTGTAATGGGTAGGCGTTTGACGAGTCACAAGCCCAGAAAATCTTTATGCCATATTTAGCTGATTTTGAAGGTATATACTGGGTAAATTTAGTATGGCCTCTAAATAATTGCTCGTCGACGGTGATACAATTATATGGCTTGTAGGCTCTCTCCAGATTTCTGTTCAGCATTGTCCAGATGTCCCGTATTGGTGCAGCTTTATCTGTTTGCACACGTTCTGCACGTGTATTTTCGTTGTCAAATCTGATAAATCTGAGTATCATCTTGAAGCGGTCAGGAGACGAGGCTGCACGTATAAGAGGCAGAGCAGCAACATTCCACATTTCCTCCAGATTCTCTTTGTTGTCTCTGTGCACACCAGCAGCAATCAGTATGCCCAAAAATGCATGGAGTTCAGTTTCATTAAATTGCTTGAATGTTTGTTTTTTGTGGTGGCCGTTCAGAAGAATCAGGAAAACGTTGTACCAGTTCGTTGTTGTAAGCATCACAAACTCTCTTGGCCTTTCGATTCGTTTCTAGTAATATGATGTCACACATCTCGGGAGTCATGATTGACTTGAATAGCTCTTTTGCTGTATACAGGTTGCTGATTGCTGCAGGGCCACCTCTTTGTCGTAGGACATTACGAGATTTTTTGTGCATTTGGCAGTGGATCACTACACCATTGAGTTTTATCCTTAGCAGTCCAAATGTCGCCTGCACTTTGAGGCACAGACTCATCCTCAACACTTTCGTCTGAGTCGTATTCTTTTTCCTGCTCTATGACCATTTCTTGTTCAATGTCTGAATCTTCTGAAGTAACAACCACTTGTGGTACATAGTTTTCATCATCAGATGCAACATATGGTTCTTCCTCCTGCTCAGAATCAGATTCTTCTAGCATTCGCATAATTTCGTCAGACGTAAATATGAAAAAATGAAAAATAAATAATTTTCCGAAATACTACACAATACTACATTTGGCTTTTCACAAAATGATACTAACCTGCAAACACGTTTTCTTGGATTATGGCGGAAACTAGATCCAGCATCACTATCACTCATGATGACTTGGTAGATGAATTTTGGCTTCGTAATTTTAGTTCAGTAACACGTGGCAAGTAGAATGAAACTAGATTCTAAAGTGCAGATAAAGTAAATTATTTCTAGTGATTATTTATAAATGTCATTTATATATTATGTAAACCGTATACGGTTTCAGAATTTTCATTCCATCTTCGACTGTTTTTTCGACCAATAAGAAAATTGTAACAGAGCCACCATCTTTATTTTGTGCTGAATATAAGTAAAACATCGTAAAACAATATGTAGATACTAATTATCCATTTTTTGTATAAAAATCATACCTATAGTGATAAGTTTCATACAAAATATATGTAAGCAAAGTCCAGGCTCAAAGACAATTTCTGACTGTTCTGTCCCCACATAAGGCGAATGAAGGTATAACTGGCTGCTAGATGCTGTGAGACTTTCCTACCTTCGTATCCAAGAAATTGAAGACTTCACAAGCCTAGAAATGTGTGTGCTCACAGCAATGAGATGAACAGCAAAATGGCTACTGAGAGGAGGGAGGCAGGAAGAGAAGTAGAAGCCACTCCCAGTTTGAATCAACTTAATTGACGGCAACATAAGTGAGCAGTAACAACACTGGCCAATAATATCAGCATAACATTTGTAGCTGAATGAACTTTAGTTTCTGAAACCAAGTAAAGGAGAAAGTCTTCCCACAGTGAAGGTACAATTGTACCTCTGCAGCCTGTTAACGTTGTAAAATTATGCAGCCTGACGAAGGTTAAAAAAAATTGCAAAACTTTTCAGTATAAGGTTTTATGGGTTTGTTGATGATTTGGAGTTATCCCACAAATAACAATTACCGTATCGCCTATTCACAGGATGATAAATGTATGATTCCTGGGAGTCCGAGAACAGTTCATTATTAGTGTTGAGCATTCCGATACTGAAATATCGGGTATCGGAATTCCGATACTTAATTCCGATACTTTTACAATATCGAATACCGGAATCGGAAGTTCCCATAATGCCTGCGCTCTGCAGTGTCTCTGAAGGATGACAAGCTGGATGGCAGCGCTCAGCTGAGATCCAGCCTGTCATCAGAATGCCATCCCAGCGTGGGAGAATTCTCCTGATCGTTTAAAAGCCGGCGGGCGGTAAAAAGCCGCCGGCTTTTAAACAATCACACAGCCTCATACTGCTTCCCCGCAGCCTACCACCCCGATCCTCTGCTCCCCTCGCCACCTCCCATCCCGATCGTAAGTTAGGACCGGGCGGGGAGCGCAGCACCAAGGAGCGGGGAGCGAAGGACCCGGGCGGGGAAGCCGGCAGTGAAAAGACTTCACCACCGGCTTTCCCGTTCTGTGCTGCGCTTTCCCGCCGGTTATTTCAAATGAACAGCTGAGGTATCAGGTGATGCTGATCAGCTGTTCATTTGAAGTCGCTGCGGTGCCCTCAGAGGGTTCACGTGAGTTCATGCTTGACTGCATTGCATGAACTCACATGAACTTTCCCACGACCGCACAGGTCAGCCTCACCTCCCAGACGATCAGCCCGTCATGATTGGTGTGTGTGTGGGTGTCTGTGCGGGGTGTCTGTGCGTGTGTCTGCGAGTGTGTGCGATGTCTGCGGGTGTGTGCGTGCAGGCAGACATAGGCCGATGTGACACTACTACTCCCATCGGCCTATGTCTGTCCCCCGTCCACTCGTGCCAGCAGGATCAGCTCGATGGGAGCAGTAGTTCCCATCAGCCTGATCCTGCTATTTAAATTGCCCTACTGTGTCCCCAATAAATTTTAAATACATGTCATTGGTGGCCAGTGGTTACCTAAAATAAATTAGTTTATACATTACTTGTCCCCGCTGATCGCCACCTAAAATAAAGTAAAAAATAAAAAACTACACCTATACTCACCTAGACACCTAATTCCCCGAAGCCATCGATCTCCTGTAATAAAATATAAAATAATAAACCACATCCTTTTCCTTACCCCTCCGTAGTAGTCCACGAGTGTCCCACGATGATCTCCAGTTTAGAGCAGCCACATAGAATGTGACCGCTCTGAACCGCTGCCGCCGCTAGAATGACGGGGCCGTAAAGCAGCCCCGTCACTGCATAAGCGGGTTCGCCGGAGTTCAGGCAGCGCTGCTCCGGTTAGCTCCTTTACGGCCCTGCTGTATCGTGAGAAATTCCCACGGTACAGCAGTGCCGTAAAGGAGGTCTCCGGAGCTGCGCTGCCTGAATGCACTCCGGTGACCTCAGTCAGTGGCTCCTGCTGCCGGGAGCGGACGTGTTTCCGGCAGTGTGAGCTTACAGCAGTCATGCACAGCTGTCACCATCTCCAGATGTGACAGCTGTGCATGGGAGATCAGCGCAGGAACGTGGACAGGTAACTGCTAAAAAAAAATAAATAAACTAAGAATTAAATAAAATTGTGTGTTTTATTTCAAATAAATTATTTTTTTCTGGGTGTAGTGTGTTTTTTCTTTTTAACACTTTGTAGGTTAGTAATGGGGGTGTCTTATAGACGCCCATCATTACTAACCTGGGCTTCATGGCAGCTGGCGCTGACCTGAACCCCACCACTATTACCCCCTGCCACCGCACCAGGGCAGCGTGGAAGAGCGAGGCTAAGTGCCAGAGTTGGCGCATCCTATGGATGCGCCATTTCTGGGGTGGCTGACGGCTGGTGTTTCTAGCCTGGGAGGGGGCCAATATTCATGGCACCCTTCCTGGGCTATTAATATCAGCCCCCAGCTGTCCGCCTAGCCTTTGCTAGCTATTAAAAAGGGGGTACCCCACGTCATTTTTTTTTGGGGGGGTGGGGGGGGCATTTTAATAGCTATTAAAGGCTAGGTGTTCAGCTGGGGGCTGATATTAGTAGTCTGGGAAGCTCCGTGGGTATTACCCCCTTCCCAGGCTTCAAACATCTGCCCCAGCCGTCTGCTTAACCTCCGCTAGAGCCTAAAATTATGGGGGATCCCACGCCAATTTTTTTTTAAATAAATCCTTTATTTTAACACTAAATGACATTTGAGGAGTTAATAAAGATGCAGTCCCTAAATTATTTATTTTTTAATTAATTTTTCCCAAAAATTTTGATGTGGGCTTTGCCATATTTTTGTATGCCAGCCAGGTACAGCATCCAGCTTCTATGAACGCGCCATTTTCCGGGGTGGCTGCGGACTGCAATTTGCACCGGGGGGGGCAGAAAGCTTGGGCCTCCCTGAGCTGCAGATTCCAGCCCCCAGCTGCCTAGTTGTACCTGGCTGGACACACAAATAGGGAGAAGCCCCACGTATTTTTTTGTTAATTATTTCATGAAATTCATGAAATAATAAAGAAAAAAAGGGCTTCCCCTTCCCCATCAAAAATTGATGTGGGGCTTCGCCCTATATTTGTGTCCAGCCAGGTACAGCAGGCAGGAACGGGCTGCCCCCAACCACCAGCTGCCTATTTGTACCTGGTTGGACACAACAATATAGGGAAGCCCTTTTTTTCTTAATTATTCCATGAATTTCATGAAATAATTAAAAAAAAAATACGTGGGGCTTCGCACTATATTTGTGTCCAGCCAGGTACAACTAGGCAGCTGGGGGCTGGAATCCGCAGTGCAAGGAGGCCCAAGCTTTCTGGGCCCCACCCGCTGCAAATTGCAGTCCGCAGCCACCCCGGAAAATGGCGCGTTCATAGAAGCGCCATCTTCTGGCGCTGTACCCAACTCATCCAGGGCCCTGGTGCGGTGGCTCACTGGGTAATAAAGGGGTTAGGGCCAGCTTGGCATTATCAGCTGGCCCTAAGCCCGAAATTCATGGGGTCACGCCAATATTAGACATGACCACCATGAATTTCTAGTAAAGTATTTAAAAAAAACACAACACCCAGAAAAAAGTCCTTTAATTGAAATAAACACACAATTCTTTATTGTTCTAAATTAAACTCTACTTACCATCACGCCCATTCCAGCTGAAGCCAACGATCTCCTGCAATAAAAGTAAAATAATAAACCAACCTCATCTTTACCTTTCCATGGTTCCCACGACAGCTTCAGCTCTGCTACATCGAGATGACAGGCTGGACCGCAGCAGAACGCTGCCATCCAGCCTGTCATCCCGCAGACACTGAGAAGCGCAGGCATGCTTGCGCTCCTCAGTGTCTCTCTGTGACGGCATAAAGATGAGCCGAGGTCATGTCCAACGCTTCAGCGTGAGAATTTTCCCACGCTGTCAGTGACGTGCATGAGGTGAGCCGAGTTCATTGGACATGACCTCGGCTCATCTTTATGCCGTCACAGAGAGACACAGAGGAGCGCAAGCATGCCTGCGCTTCTCAGTGTCTGCGGGATGACAGGCTGGATGGCAGCGTTCTGCTGCGGTCCAGCCTGTCATCTCGATGTAGCAGAGCTGAAGCTGTCGTGGGAACCATGGAAAGGTAAAGATGAGGTTGGTTTATTTTACTTTTATTGCAGGAGATCGTTGGCTTCAGCTGGAATGGGCGTGATGGTAAGTAGAGTTTAATTTAGAACAATAAAGAATTGTGTGTTTATTTCAATTAAAGGACTTTATTCTGGGTGTTTGTGTTTTTTTTTTAACTTTGACTATGGGGTTAGTAATGGGGGTGTCTTATAGACGCCTCTCCATTACTAACCTGGGCTTGATGTCAGCTGGCATTATAAGCGGACATCAACCCCAGCCCTATTACCCCACTGCCACCGCTACAGGGCAGTTGGAAGAGCGAGGCTAAGTGCCAGAATTGGCGCATCCTATGGATGCGCCATTTCTGGGGCGGCTGACGGCTGGTGTTTCTAGCCTGGGAGGGGGCCAATATTCATGGCACCCTTCCTGGGCTATTAATGTCAGCCCCCAGCTGTCTGCCTAGCCTTTGCTAGCTATTAAATTAGGGGGGGACCCCACGTCATTTTTTTGAGGGGGTCCCCCATTTTAATAGCTAGTAAAGGCTAGGTATTCAGCTGGGGGCTGATATTAGCAGCCTGGGAAGCTCTGTGGGTATTACCCCCTTCCCAGGCTTCAAACATCTGCCCCAGCCGTCTGCTTAACCTCCGCTAGAGACTAAAATTAAGGGGAACCCCACGCCAATTTTTTTTAAATAAATCCTTTATTTTAACACTAAATGACAAGTACAGTAAGCAACACTGTCACTGTACTTCATATATATGTGACTGACATGTTTCTATCTAATCTATGTGTGAAGCTCTATTCTTTCTGTTCTAAATTGTCGGGAACCGGTGTATGCCGCTGATGAATTGCCGGCTTTTCATGTAATACATTCTACATTATTCTTAGTTGTTTTACTTCATGTAGAATTAACCTACAAGGAAAGAAAGGGTTTATTTTCATTCCGATATTTGTGTCCCATTGACTTGCATTGGTTTCCGGTATCGGAATCGGCGATATCCGATACTTTTTGGGTATCGGTCCGATCCAATCCGATACGATATTTCCTGATATCGGAAGGTATCGCTCAACACTATTCATTATCTGATAGTGGTGGCCAAGCATGTGCATTATTGCTCCTATGAAAGTGAATAGACCAGTGGTCACACATGGAAACTATTGGTCCTCAGGACCATTGTTCTAATGATCAGTGGGGATCCCAGCGATTTATTTCCTATCCTGTGCATCACTTATAAATTGTGCTCTGGGGTTTCCACTTTTAGTAATACTAAACCACCGGCTTTCAGTCATATGGTCGTGCATGGAGCTGCTAGAGTCACCACTCAGTGACCGTATTATGAGTGAGGGGGCTGTTAGAACTCCCAGGCACCTTGACAGCTCGCCTGTCAAAGTTCTGGGGTGTTCACACAGACGCCTCACTGTGTACTGAGCAGTGACTGTAGCCAATCCGTTCACGCCACTATGACTAAAAGCCACCGGCTCCCAGGAGGAATAAAGGTAATTTCCTCCTGGTAGCTGCACTTTTGGTAAGGCCACCAGACAGCATTGGAACGCTATTAACATGTGAATTAGCTAAATATATGCAGGTTATTAGTGTTTGGGGACATGACAGGTTCCCTTTAACAGCAGGTGTCCCACATAATAATGGTTACCAAGGAGCCCTGTCTACATTACAGACTTCAAAACTACAATGTGATGGTGCTTTATAAAGGAAATTCATTAAAAAAATGTTATAATATAATCCTGGAGGAGTTTTTCTTTTTTTCTGAAGCAGTTTTGAAGCGTTTTTAGAAGAGTTTTTTGCAGCCTTTTGATTGGACAGTGCCTAATTTAGAGTGGATACCATTGCTAAGAAGTGACATGCAGTTTAGTTTTCCACAAGGCGTTTCAAAACCTATTCAGAAAAAACTCCTCATATGAACAGCAAAGTGGGTTTCCCTTAGAAGTTAATAGGAAGCGTTGTTCAAGCTTTTTTGAGAAGGATTTTGAATCAGATCCACTTCAAATACTCCTCCAACTTAATGTGAACCTAGCATTATGTTTTGCAACAGTTGGGACTACTTACTGCATCTGCTGCCCTACATCTTTATAATGGTGAGAGAGCTTCCTACATGTCAATCTGTGGTTGGTACATTGGGAGGAACTTGATCTGTTACAGAACATACAGTATTTTGTAGGAAGAGATGCATAGTTTCCATATATCAGCCAGTAATCGATTTAGTACCAACACTCCACACACCATTTCCTAGTCCCTTTCTCAAACTGGAGAAATTAGTAGAAATTAGCAAATTTTTTAAAATTTACATTTGCCAAATACCCCAGAGTCTTCAATTGCCCTGAAAAGCATGTATAACACTTTTCTTTGCCCCACGCTAATCTTCTTTACTGCTGTGCTGTCACACGCACGATCAATCATTAGGCTGCGTTCAAACGATGCATTTGGGGTTTTTTCTGCATTTGTGGTAGGACCGCAGCATTTTTGCTGGCTTCTATTACTTTCACTTCCTAGCACTATGGCTAAGCTGTGACGTTTTCTAACTATCCAGATTCGGCATAAAAAGGCTGCTGCATTCTCTGCTTGTGAATTTATAGTCTCTTTACTGGTTGTGCTATGCAATGTGATGTGATAGGTACAGGCATTATGGGGAAGCCCATCAGAAGCCATGTGATCCTTCTCTGGCTGATGCACTTTTCTGCAATGTATAAAATGGTGGCAGAGTGTTCAGACTTCCTACAAATTCATAAATTCGACTTGAAGCAATTTGCTCAGCATTAAACCATAATCCTAATTAAAAAGAAGAAAGATCTGATTCTGCTATCCAAAATGTGATTGTTATGAATATATGATTTATAGTAGAAAACATGCTTAATGTGTTACCCATGCACACCAGGAAAACTTATCATGCCGTCAAGTGTTATGTCTTGAGGAAGAATTTAGATACTAAAATATTGTGGAAAATAAACTTTTGAGGCAAATGATTGACTGTCCACCTTGTGTTTTCCTCGCTCTAAGTTTACTACCTGCTATTCAGTGATGTCAGCGTTATGTAAGACGTCCAACCCTTTGAGATGGATTGGACCCCAGGGGATCTGATTTATCCTTGTGTTTTTAAAAATAAAAAAAAATTTAAAAATCACATTGTTCTTTTCACTCTAAAATTATGAAGCCTTTGGACGAAGTTTGCCTTTATCGAGATATCATTTACTTTATGACCCTCATTGATATGCAAATTAGCTACCCATTTTGCAAGGCTAGTTAAAGGGTTGGCCACTGAATCGTTAAGGGGAAGCTACTTAAAATACAAAGGAAATGTGTGATCTTTAAATTTAGGCCTTTTAGACATCATCTCATCTTCAACTTTCTTAACTGTTCAACATAAACAGTAATTTTGACCAGGGCTGCCCAAACTTGTACATGCCACTGTATATAGCTGGGCAGGAAACGTGCCGCACTTGGAGCCAGACAAAGCTGTAAAATCCTTGACATATTCAGAAGTGAATTGGGTTAACATTTAGCTTACATTTATTAATTAATAATGCAAAATGGTTCTCTTGAAGGGAGAAAATAGTAGTGCTGAGGTGCCCAACCTGTTCTAGCTCATCAGGGATTCATATGGCCACACTGGGTATTCAAAGTGAAAAATCCTAGTAAAGATGTGACTTTGATGTATTTTACATGCTTTTTTTTTCCCCAACAGAAGCTGAAACCAGATGTTGTGACCAAATATGCTCTTCAAACAGAAATTGCCTTTGACAACGTATTTAATAAGGTAATTATTATTTTTTGCATGGCTGCTATACTTATCTTCCATCTTAAATTGTGAAATTGAAAATGCACCCCCATCAAAATTGTTATCCTCTTACTATAGTGGAATCATCATATTATATAGTACTGTGTACTTACAATTGCTGATTTTGCCTTTCTACCCTCTTAATTCTTCTGTTTTCCATTAGGTCTGTGACATCAAATGATTAAAAGCTGACTAGCTGAATCCTTCTAAGCTCTATGTAGAAAGAGGAGGACCCCACTTAGAATCTTTTTTTTTCAGTACATTGTGGTAAATCCAATAGACTCTCAAAACCGTGAAAGAGATCATGACCTGACATTGGTTACACCCCAAGAAGAGTGCACTTATGTTCCAATGTTACATAAGTTGAATAACGGTCAATCAAGTTCAACCTTCCTCCTCCCATTGTACATTAATCTAAGATAATCTAACTCTATAAACGCAATGTGCCCGAATCCTGAAAGCTTTTTGGTCAGAATTCCAGCATAAAAGCTTTGAAAATTCACAAAATTTAGGCGCAAATCTGAGCTGCGACTTCTAGTGCCTTCACGTTAGTTTCTCCCAGCTCTGCCAAAAGGCAGAGGAGGGGCAGGACGAGACGTCATGAATTTGACGAGCGGCGGCCACAAATCTCCGCAAGGACTGGAGTAGGATTTGTGGTGAGTCGCACACCACTCAAGCACCTCTTCATGGATTAGGAGCGTCTGACTCCAGCACATCTCCTCATCTAGATCGGCGTGAACAACATCGGTCTTGATGAATCTGACCTATCGAATATGTGCACATTTACTAGTCCTGTCTAAAATTTAGACAACCTAATGAGACAACCGACGGGTGTACCAAATTGGGTGGCTCATTCTGCCTATATTGTTTAAGCCCCTTGCAAGAAGGTGGACACATGGGTAAAACACATTTGAGGTCATTCCATGTACCTCGGCTTTTTGGCTCATTTAGAATAGTAATTCCGCCCCTTTCGATCACTTATCTTGCTGCTCCTGATTTATAGCCTGAGGTAAGGTCAGTGCTACGTTTCTAAATCTCAAAGGCTGTTTTTCATGGAAGTATTCGCCAGATATATATTTGTATTTTGTCTATAGACCTCAATTAACCTATCGAGTACCAAAAAAGAGTAACCTTTGGCCAGCTTTTTTTTCGCTTTAAGAATACTGTGTAGGAGTGAAAAAGCTGCATCCTGGGCCATATGGGTTTTCTTTATTTTTTCTTTTCAGTGGGAGCCAGTAGGTGATATATCCCACTAAATGATCTTACGGTGGGAGTACATAACATGTGATAAAGGTAGGGGTGCAACTATACAGAATTTGCATTTTACCTTACACTTGCCCCTGTTCCTTTCTCGTCTCTGCTCTTCTTAGTCTCTTGGGTGAGTGACATTATTTTTATTAAACATTGTATCCTTTCCCGGCTTTATTTATTTATTTTTTTGTTATCAATTTAACTCCCCAGGGGCTATTTTTTCATAGTTCTGACTTGCAGATATCTACATCTTAGATTGCGAAATGCCAACCATTTCTGCATTCTGAAACCAAAGAAATGACACAACCTCAACTGAACTTGTGCATTTTAACTTGTTTTAACAAGCTGAAAACAGACTGCTGAAAGATGGCCACGTAGAAGGTCTGTGTAGGAGGTGCAATGCTTGTAATTTATGGTAATTTGGCGACTGATCACAGTTCATTAGTTTTCCTTACTGCCCTGGAGGAAGGAAAGGAGCAGGAGTATTTCTCCTAGAATTTGCAGATATGTATTTGAGTTGATTCGTGTTGGAGGAGCTTACACATCTTGTTAACGATCTGTGGATGTGAATTTTTACATACCGTGGTCAACAAGACTACTTTCGAAGAATGAAAGAGAAAATAACATTAGAATTATGACTTGCCAATTACAACATTTGGCAACACACATATCAATTGGACTCTCATCTGGCCAGTATTACAGTGAATATTGTCAAGCAGCTGCTCTTTATAGTGTGATGCTGGACCGTGATCCTTGCTCTTACCTGTCATGTACAATATGACAAAGCAAATGATCTAATTAAATCTCTGCTCAGGCGATGATTGCAATCTGAATTCCCATTTATCAACCAGGTGAAGTGCACATACCTGGCAGTCTGTGAACTATGCAAAGGTTGTTATGTCACTCAGATAACAGTGCTGCTAGCGTTCACTCAACAGCTACTTATCCCCTTCATCAAAGACTGGAGATTTTAACTTGACCAGATAGAAGTTTGATATGAGCTTTTTGCAGATCTGTAAAGACAGTAATGACCAGTAAAGCGAATCTGTTGAGGGTCTTGTACTTTGTGTTTCAATTCCTCACTATTGTCCCAATTCCTGTTTTCTGTGAGTGACTGGAAACCTGGACTGATCTCTGATTCAGAGTACATACAGTCTAACTAATCCTCTGTAAGCAAAACACTGCAGCAGCATATATGTGTCTCCATCACGGGCTCCAGACTGACAGCTCTTACCTGCTCTGCACATCGTAACAAGTCAGGGTTCATTGGCACATCTGTGTGAATGTCTGAACGCTGCCCTACTTTTTTTTTTTCTATTATTTTTATCGGACAGCACACAGACCCATTGAGTGTGTAATTTTCTGATCCTCAACATCTGATCAGTATAAGACAGGTATCCCTGTCATGCACGAAGGTGGCGCACGTGGTTCGTGGACCCACTGTGCCACGGACCAGACTTACCCTGGAGGGGCGTAACTAAGCAGCCACCTTGGTGTTCACTGGAGCCTCTGGTGGTGAGGTCAGACTTGTGCAGCATTTAGCTGCCAGGTGCCACTCCAGGGCGGCGTCCGGCAGTAGCAGCTGACCCCAAGGGTCAGAGACTTTTAATTCGGGTAGAGAGTCCTAGACAGGACGGCCACTTGGGACAGGAACAGACTGCGGCTTTGGATAGCTGACAGGATGGCCACTGGGACCAGTTTTGACTGTGCAGTTTCTGGATAGCAGATAAGATGGCCACTTGGGACAGGTTCAGACACACAGGTCTCGGGAAACTGTTCAGGTACCACCGATGCGGTCTCAGGGTACATATACCACAGATACAGCTTTAGGGAAATGTGTAACCTACTCAGGATGACAGGACAGAATAGGATATCACCATAATAGATTAATGGGAACACAGGATACGGGAATAACGTTAACAGACTAGGGACGGGGGACCTGGCAACATACAGTTGCACACACCAAACCACCTAACACTAAACTATAGGGGTTGCTCAGGCATCTCCCAATTGGAGAGGGTGCCTTTTATACAACATGCTTCCCAGCTATTGTCTTGGAGACATCTTGCAGTTGAGCACTTTTAACTAAATGCCTCCCAGCTGTTAGCTTGGGACATTTACCAGGGGAGCGCACGCATGCACTGGGCATGCCGCCAGGAGACACTGCTTCGTGCCCTGAGGGGGAAGCTCATGAGCACACTGCTGCTGCTGGGGCAGTGAGTAAGTTGGCGTCTCTGCATGGAGGGAGGAGGTGCACCATGCGGGGGCGCCAGCAGATGTTACCATCCCCAACCGGTTACTCAGGTGACCATGATGTGTGGCCTGATGCAATAGTGGTGTGGGAGTGCTTGATGCAATAACACCGAATGAGTGAAGTGGGAACACCTGCATGCAGGTACACTTGTTTGATGTGATTTCTGTGGGGAAGCTTTGGCTGTCATTGTACTGATAATGGAGGCTCTGGGTGGCGAGAGCTGGATATCAATACTTGAGGGAGATTGGGGTATCACTGCTTAGGACATGTTCTGAGTTTTTTTTCTCAAATCCATGGTTTTCACGGATGTATGAATGAACTAGTGACACTCTCTGCTCTTGGTCTGAGTGCTTACCGATTTACAAAAAAAAAAAATCGACCATTACACATTTATATGTGAATCCTTGCTTCATCAGATTTGTGAGCATTGTTCCCTGCTGTCATTGCTAGTCTGCTCTTCTATTACATCAGTGCAGGAGCGAGCCCACACATGACTCTCTCCTCTCTGCTGACATCGCTATATTTAGAAAAATAGAGCAGCACCTTTAATTAAGAAGTGAGGGTGTAAAGCCATGCTGCACGGAGCACCCTCATTTGCATATTACACTAAAGTTCATTCTTGGGGTCATGGGGGAACATATTAGTGCAACAATAAAAAATATTTTTTGGTTTCCTACCTCCTACAAGGCTTTGTGGTTCATTTGGGGTGTTAGACCCCCTTTAAGATCACCTTGCATAGGCTGATCAACTGCCCAATATTGTCTGTAGTACATTCCTGGTTTACATGAGGTTGTTCTGATCATCAGGAATACTTTTTAGTTTTTAGGCAGGCAAAAATAAAAATTAACGAGTGTTTTCTTGTTTGATCATGGGACCGGTTTACACCAGGCAATTGTCAGGTAAGAATTTTTGCAGAGGTGATCATCATCCCGAGTGAAGAATAAGAGGGCCCTCGGGGGGGGGGTGAGAACTTATTATAGTGAAGACAAGTTAAAGTGTAATGTTTACAGTCGTTGTATTCTGACATTGTTGTGTCTGCACCTTTTCTTCAGATTGCTGTCAGGTTTCAGGGG
The DNA here is from genome assembly GCF_046119375.1 of Phyllobates terribilis. Classification (NCBI taxonomy): domain Eukaryota; kingdom Metazoa; phylum Chordata; class Amphibia; order Anura; family Dendrobatidae; genus Phyllobates; species Phyllobates terribilis. Next base: position 401,822,381 of record NW_027362761.1, on the reverse strand, counting down.
TTTATCTGTAGCATATCCTAGCTTCTGATATCTTCCAATACATTATTTAGAACATGTGACATTTGTACTGTGTGTCTGAAGTTTTTGTCTGCGTATCTGTTAATCATGTCTTAGATTTTGAAACCTGATTTGTTAGGTTTTACAATTGTTGAAAGTGCGTGAAAAGCTAAAGTTGGTGTTCGGTATTATTTAGATGTGTTTTAAATACTTAGCAAAAAAAATGACATCTTTGCATAGTAGATGGGTAGCAATATCCTTAAAGGTTAGCTGTTATTTTAAGTAACTATTCAGAATTAACTGTTGTGTGTGTACATAAGGAATGACACTATTTTGGGCCATTGACTCCTTCTCAAAAAACTCAGTTTTCACAGGCCAAATGTTTTGAATCTGACGTGTCACTTTCTGTGGTAATATCTTTGGCACGCTTCTACAAATGCCAGCGATTCTGACTCTGATTTTTCCATTGTACTTCATGTTCATGGTAAATCTAGGTAATGTTTTTTTTTTTTGTTTTGTTTTTTAATTATTAATGAAATTCTTCTGTCCTTTAAGGACAGCAGGATTTCACATCTCAAACTATTTATTTTCACATGTAGCGCTTTTAAAGACAAGTACAGCGATACCTTTAAGTCGCCCATCCATTCTAGCGTTACTGACAAATCTGTGTTTGATTGATATGCAAATGGCTATGGTAAATCTGAAGCCTCTGTCACTCCAGGCCTATTCCCCGCCTAGCGCTACTTCCCCCTGTTTGACAGCCTCTATGCCGAGTTACTTAAGGAGCCATCAGTCAAGCCGAAGGAGGCTGGGCGGGGAATAGAGCTGGAGTGACAGAGGCTTCAGACCGATTTATATTCATTTGGATATCAATTCACACATTGATTTTTCAATAATTGAGGAACAGATGGACCATGTAAAGGTATTTCTGGACTTCATCATGATTTTATACAAATTAGCTCTACTCTAGTAAGAAGAAAACAGTCTTCCTAGTACCTTCTTTACAACTAGTTACCCTCCGGAAACGCTATAGATGACACCGGAGAGGCCACGGCGGCTCACCGCTGTCTCATTGATTTGTGCTCTTTTTGGAGAGTAAGCCATGGCCAGACACGGCTGCAATCTAGCGGGGACAGCTCAGGTACTCTTCTTTCAGAGGCCCCAATTGACAAGATGGGAGAAGTTGTGCTTCTGGCCCCCTCTGCTTTAGGCGACATAGCACTAAATGATCATGATTTACTGAATAGAAGCATTAGCATTGCTGATTGTATTGGACCGATCACATGATCAATGAGTCAGTCCGGTCTAGCACAGCTGTTGGGTCATAGACCCACATTGACTTTGCAAGTTATTTTTTCTATATTTACTTAATAAAAAAATTAATTTGCACGTTTTAACTTTATATAAACCCCAAAAAGCGATGAAAAGAAATGAAACAAAGCCACATACAGGTGCATCTCACTAAATTAGAATATCATCAAAAAGTAAATTTATTTCAGTTCTTCAATACCAAAATTGAAACTGTCATATATTATATAGAGTCATTACAAACAGAGTGATCTATTTCAAATGTTTATTTCTGGTAATGTTGATGATTATGGATTACAGCCAATGAAAACACAAACGTCATTATCTCAGTAAATTAGAATAATTAACAAAAAACACCTGCAAAGGCTTCCTAAGCGTTTAAAAATGTCCCTTAGTCTGTTTCAGTAGGCTCCATAATCATGGGGAAAACTGCTGACTTGACAGATGTCCAGAAGGTAGTCATTGACACACTCCACAAGGTCCCAGAGTTCCAATTCTCATTTGGAAATCAAGGTCCCAGAGTCTGGAGGAAGAGTGGAGAGGCACACAATCCAAGCTGCTTGAGGTCTAGTGTGAAGTTTCCACAATCGGTGATGGTTTGGGAGCCATGTCATCTTCTGCTGTAGGTCCACTGTGTTTTATCAAGACCAAAGTCAGCGCAGCCGTCTACCAGGAAATTTTAGAGCACTTCATGTTTCCCTCAAGCTTTTTGGAGATGGAAACTTTTTGATATTCTAATTTAGTGAGCTGCACCTGTACAGTCACTCTAGTAGAGATGGGGGGGATAAGGCCGCTGAATTGCAAAGAAAAAGGGAAGAAAATGGTTGGTCATAAAGGGGTTAAATTTAAAAATGTCCAAGCCTCCTCTCCCCCCAATCTTTGTTGTAGGAGAGTCTGGAGGACCTCATACACATCAGCAGGTCATCTCCCCCCTCCCCGAAATTGACAGTCTGCTGACTTAAGGCCCATCTACTCCCCACCATTACACAATGCATACCACTGAAGCCATCATTTGGCCTATAACTAGCTCTCCAGATTTCCTCATACATAGCTGTGCTTTGCTGTGTTCTGCATGAGAAAGCTGCTGTCAGGCCCTCTGGCAGTGACTTATTTCCTGGAAAAGAAAGGGATCAGCTGGATCCTTTTCTTCCCCTAGAGATGAGTCGGGAGGCCCCCATACACATTAATGTTGGCCGAACCCACATATGTTGTCTGTGTATGGGGGCACTGAGTGAACAAATACTGACAAGCCGGTACCCCGGTATAACTGCGCATGCTATATGTGTGCACACTTCTGGATTTGTGATATCCATCTCTCTTTTTGCATGTATTCAGGTCAGCCAGTCATCAAGCCTGGGCCAGGAAAACTGTAATTCATATCTTTTACTACTTTCCTGTGAATTCACATTTTATAAATTAGGACTTCATATTAGTGACTGGCCAAGCTCTTCCTGTATGTTCGTTCAGCCAACAACGTGACTGTTCATTGTGCAGACGCCATGGTGATAATTTAATAGTCTATTTCTTTTGAAATGGCACAATGCTCTCCACTTGTAAGAGGAAGATGTGAGGGAGAAATGCAATTTACAAGCACATTGTGCACTGTGTGAGTATGACTACGTCTCGGTGTTCCATTACTGTTCCATTCATCGGGAAGGTACCACAATATTTCTTTACAGTCTATTCATCTGAAAAGCCGTAGCACAAAATGCTGTTATTTTGCCGCAGTCAGAAGACATTGCCTCATGTTTATTTACCGAATATGGGAAGTTTGGGCCGGTGGAAGCCGAACCCTGCGCTGTGCTCTTAAAGACTAGTTTAAGCACACGCCAAACATAAGGTGCCATTGTTTGGAGAAAATGCTATTTTCCAAGTCTTAATGAACAGAAAACTATTTATCTAAACTGGTGGATTTCCAGGGAGTGGATCTAGTGATGTAATGACAGAGGCAATCAATGAATGTGTGGTGCTGCCCCAGACTTCTTAAATGAATATTTTTTACATTTGTAGCTCATACCCCATACACGTGATGGGGTTCCCCAACTAAAATATGTTTATATATTATTTTAAGGTAAGAATCCTATATCGCACACTAAATATCGTGGTTAGATAACAGATAAGGCTCTGGTCTGACTGGGCCCAGGTACAACATGTCCCATAATATCCAGCAATTGACATACCAATAATAGACATTTCTTCTGTTACAATCCATGTGAATACACTAGCAAGAAAACTTGTAGTATTCCCCATCACATAGAGCTTATATAGGGCTTTGCCCCTTTTTAATTTACTTTAGCTAAGGGGGTTGTCATCTACTGGACAACCCCACTTTAATTTAGGACCCAAATTAAAATAACCGTATATTCTCACCCCCGCAACGTCCGTTTTCTGGCGATGGCCGTGCCACTGTGATTTGACATTCTTGTCATGAATGGCTGCCCTTTGGCCCCAGCTCCATCAATAAACCTTGAGAGTGTATGTTGGCTCTGATGAAAGTCAAGGCTGCAGATGACGAACTGTTAAGATGTTTGTGATCCCGTTCTGTGAGGCTTGTCCGGTTTCTCCACATCTGAGAAAAACAGTCTGATTGTTCTGATTCTGAAGAGTTTGATCAGAGTGGCATCAGTTTTTCTTGGTTGTGGAGAAAAAAAATTTGTTGGTCCATGAAAAATTGGACCACACTCTGAATGCATTCCGATTTTTTTTTTTCATAGACCCATAGACTTGCATTGGCTATTTTGATTCAACACTTGGATCAAAATCGGATATGCCTCCAATTTTTTTTTTTTTCCGCAGACTACTCAGTCTGAGGAAGAAGTTGGACATGGGCACAACCCCATAGAATGTCATAAGTATGAGTGCTATCTGTGAAAACCATGGCTAGCACTTGTCCTAGAGAATGAGCCATGTGCATAAGCCCAAGTAGGAGGAATTGCACAGCTTTGGGAAGGTGTAGAATTGAAATATGTGCTTTAACTGAGCAACTGAAACAAATGACAAACTGCTACAATTTTGAGCAGATGGGCCGCATTCTTTCTAGACAGACTACATATGTATAATGGATCACATTGCCTGAAAAATGCCTTATCCTACAGCTTTGCACCTATGCTATGTAATAAACAGCCTTTATATTTGTAGAGTGATTTTAGCTGATTTTGTTTACTTCAATACCCATGATATTAAAGCTTTCTCCTCCATTTTTATCAGATGTGACAGTAAGAATAGTTCAGCATACATTACTATTCTATCAACATAACCCTATTGGCTCCATTTGGTGTTGTTGGAATCAATTGTACAAGAGAAGACAAAGACCGATATAAGTAAATGTGAAATATTCCATAGATCCCATACACATTAATGTCAGCAAAACCAACTTTTTTATTTACAGAATTGGGAGACTTGTGTGCCTCTAAACTCTCCGTTACATATGCATGCAGATAAGTCGCTGCCGGATGATTCTACTGTGTTTGGTTCACTACACACTCTCCATAGAGCACACATGAATGCTCTATCGAACCGAGCATTCATATATGTGGGGGAATTGAAAAAATTACCCGCTGAATGATTGGGAATTATTTAAGGTGAATGGCCGATTTAAAGGGAATCGAGGGAAAGCCTTTTTCTCTTAAATCCCTATCCATTTAGTCCCAAAATCTAAGCTATTTTCCAATATACTTGCTTTAAAAATTCCTTATCGTTCCCCAACTACACTAACTGCTTTTTGTATTTTTTTTTTTTTTTCCTATTTCCTGTCTGATGCTTCGTTTGAGTATCCCAGTGCATGCTGGGACAAGAGACCGGACACTGTGGACACTGTGCAAGGGACACAGCAGGGACCAGCCCCTGAAACGAGCGTCACTGATGACTCTGTTTCAGGGCGGGAGCAGGGGCTGTGACTGTGACTGCAGCCTCTGCCCCCTGATGACTCTTCATCTGCGTATCCCCGCAGGCACTGGTGATACTTAAACAAATCGTCATCAGACAGGAAATGGGGCGGAAAAAATTACAAAAGCAGTTAGGGAACGGTAGGTAATTTTTAAAGCAAGTATATTAGAAAATGGCTATAGATTATGGGACTAAATAGGGAGTTAGGACAAAAATGCTCTGCCTTTGGACCACCCCTTTAACCTCTTAAATCTCCTGATTGGTCTGTTGTGAAATTGCTCCTAATTAGCCTTTTTCTTGCAGCTTTCGACTTGTTTTCTGGATGATTAAATACTTTTATTTATTGCTTTTATGTCGTCATTTTTCACTTCTTTTCATTGATAGGCAAACAGCACAGTGGAAACGCGAGCAGTCACCAGATTAGCCACACATCCCTTGATTAAGAAGAAGATATCTGCTATTAAAGGTAAGATAGAGGGTCTGTAATTCTTACATGATTGTGTTATGGGCCTTGGAATATTTTGTAAACTTTACTGTGGTAAGAAAAAGATACTTTCCAACTAGGCATTTCTGCTGAGGACCTGCTGTAACAAAAACATGGAAATGCTACAGCATTAAATGGAACCTGTCACCATAAAAATGTAGTCCAATCTGCTGCCATCATATTACAGATCAGGGGAGCTGAGTGGATTGATATATAGTTTGTGAGAAAATATTCAGTAAAACCTGTGTTTTAATCACTTAATCGTTTGCTTTTTCAGTGAGTTTTGCTCCAGCTTTCTTTGTATAAATGTACACAGAGAGAGCGCTGTCAATCACTGATGGGACCGCCCACTGCTCCAAAAATCCCAGAAAGCGCAGAGGATTATATGTTTAAAATACAAATTATACAGAACATTTTGTCACAAAACTATATATCAGTCTACTCTGCTCCCCCTGCGCTATGACATGGTGCCTGCAGATTGAACTGCATTTTCATGGTGACAGGTTCTCTTTAAAGGGTACCTATTATTTGCAAAAAGTTTTTATATATTGTAAAAATAAAAAAATGTGGACCATTGATTGCAAACAAGAGTTATTTGGCACACACAAAATTAATTTCCCTAACAAATTCATTCAAGACCACATTGCAAAAATGAGTACAACCCATTGAAAGTCTTAATAGCAAAGCTAAAGTTTAGACTACAAAATTCTAATTTATGAATAATGAGACCTACCTGTGGTTGAAGTCTTGTTGAACAGACAGTTGCCTATAAAAGGTCGTTGCATAACAAAGAAAACCCCTTCCCATTTCAAATTGTCAGCAATGGCACCACATAGAAGAGAAATGTCACAAGACCTGACAGAGAAAATAATTTTGTTACAGAAAGGTGAAGGCTACAAGAAGATCAGTAAAGCTTTACTTATCAGTCAGAATACTGTAGCAAAAGTGATACAAAAATTTAACAAAGATGGAACTGCAATCATCTCATAGACGTGCATGCCGACCACGGAAGTTTAAAACATAAACTGGAGCATCTTCTAATTAGAAGGGTGGAAGGAACTTTGTGCTGAAAGACACTATGGGCCTGATTCATTAAGACCGGCATTGCGCACATCACTCTTAATGAACTGGGCTTACTGGAGTAAGAAGTACCTTATTCAGAGGCATACGTCACTTAATGAATTAGGCCGGCGTCACACCCAGTGTATGGCATCTGATGCGAGAGCATTGGATGTGATATGCTAATGACACTCTGCTCCTGCTCTGCTGCGAGGGTGAACCGAGGGTCTGTGCTCTGATCCTCTCAAATGGGAGAATCGCAACACAGCTGCGGAGGAGACAGAGAAAGTTATTTCTCCATCTCCTCCATAGCCTGACTCTGCGTATATCAGACTGCACTAGGATGACATCTGAGTGCAGTCTGATGTTTCACTCGCAGCCATAGACTTGTATGGGTGTGAGTGAATAGAGTCTCGCTGCAAATCACAGCATGCTATGATTGTTCTCTCATGCCGAATCGGCATGGGAAAATAATCGCTGATCTGAGCTGGCCCATAGTATAACACTGGGCTGAGTGCTATGCTATGTTTTATCGCATAGCACTCGGCCGTGTTGTACGGTAGCTTGATCCCGGCCTTAGGCACATCTTACAAGTGTCATGTGCCTGTGGCAGAAATGTTACTCCAGTCAAGGACTGGATTACATTTCTGGAGTAAGTTAGTGGGTAAAAAGAATATGGCACCCGTACATAATATATTTTGCCACCTGTTGTCACCTTGAGTAGCAAGGGTATGTTCACAAGTCATGTATTGAAGCAGCACCTCTGGATTCTGTTGATTTGCTATGGGTACACAGCGGAAGAGAAGCCCCATTGTCATTGTGTGGAGCTAATCCTCATCATTTCTGTTCAAAATTGGCAGAATGCCACTTCCACAGCATTTGGAAATCTGCATAGAAGTTTTCACTCTCGTTGTTTATAGAGGCACATAATCTGCCTCAAAATTCTTTTGGAATTGCCAAGTGTGAACAGTGCCAAAGCGGAAGATAGTCCAGAAGCATAGAAACTATGGGGTCATTTTTACAATAATTGAGCACCTGGAGGAAATTTTAATTCTGACATCTCTTCCTCCCTGAGTTTACAGACTGGTCTGTGATAGCTTGTATCCTAAGGCCATACACCAACCAGGAAGGAACTTTTGGAGGGCTTTCAGACCTATATTCTGTGGTTCCTGTACAATACTTCCAGTAATATTAGGGAATGGTTGCTTGAGTAGTCTTATAATGATCCTGCAGACAAGCTTCAGACTGGAATCGCTCCATAATGAGGTAGTGGATGTCAACGGGTGAGATGAAGGATAAGACGAATCATTTATAAATGTACTTTATCATCTAGGTTTAATGCAATATATGAAAAAAAATAATCTGCTTTTAGTCTATATACTTACATAGGTGAATTTATGACCCATGTGTCTGTAGGACTTTGCCAAGCACAACTGTAGTTTTCAGAGTTTGTTAAACAAACAATCATAAATGTCTCCTCTTGGCACATCCACAGCCGGTTTCCCCTCTTCTACCTCCCTTAGTATCATCTTCATATTTTTCTTTCCATTCCTTGTTTTGTTTTCTATTAGTCCCTGACGGTCATAACCTCGGCACAGTTTTCCAGTCACGTACTGCTTGCTCCACTTTGGAATTTTATTTTTTACTTTTTTTTTTCTTTTTGCTATAAAATATATGCACAATGTAAATTCTCCTACTCTTAACGTTAGTAAAATTTCATGTTTTTTTTTTAATTTATTCTACAATTGACAATATGAATACTGCTTAACCCCCTTCATGACCTTTTTTTCTGTTTTTTTATTTTCCTCCCCTTCTTGCAAAAGCCATAACTTTTTTTTTTTTTCTTTCCATCCACACAGCCGTATAAGGGCTTGTGATTTGCAGACAAGTTCTACTTTTTAATAACCTAATTTATTTGATCATGTGATTCACTGGATAGCGGGAACAAAATTGCAAGTGCTGTGCAATTCCACAATTGTTTTTGTTTGTTTGTTTTTATTTATTTACATTGTTCGCTATATGGCAAAACTGACCAGTCCATGTGATTCTCCAGGTCAGTACGGTGATGCCAAACATTTGTACTGACACAATTTTGAGGTACATATGATGTTTTCAATGCCTCTTATTGCATGTTGCCAAAAAAAAAAAAAACGTAATTCTGGCATTTTGATTTCTTTTCTCGTTACGCTGTTTACCGATCTAATTAATTTTTTATTTTGATAGCTCGTACTTTTACGAACGCAACGATGCCAAATGTGGATTTTTTAATGGTTTTATTTTTAATAAGGCAAAAGTGGAGAGGAGTTGAACTTTTTTTTAAAATTTTTTCATATTTTTAATATGCAAATTTCCACTTCAGAGAAAAAGAGGACTTGAACTCTATAGCTCAGCTGTTGGAAGCAGCAATCCTACAAGTCACAATCAACCCTTTAACGAGTCGTGCAATATGACTTTGTATCATAGCCAAATCAGAATCTCAATTTGCTGACAGTGCTTCGGGCTGTTGGTCCTCGTCAGTGCAAAGTATGAGAACTGTTTTGGCTAGGTGAGATTTTTAAAAACTTTTTTTTTTTTTTTTAGTCCCCTTAGGGGACTTGAAGCTGTGATTGTCCAATCACTTGTGATATACATAGCAGTGCATTAGCACTGCTATGTATTGCTAAAATAGCTATCTTCTATGAGCACCAGCCATGGGCTTGCATTCACAGAATCGTAGTGTCGGGTCCAGGTTTTTGTGGACCCTGGGCGAAAGAGTCTTAGTGGGCCTCTGTAACACATACCACAATTCATGATGCACAGATACAGCAGAGAAATATATATATATGTAGTACAATCCCAAAGATTTCACTTCTTACATTACTTGAACGATATCTATTGTAATTTCCACAATAGCTCAGAAACCGGCGAATCGCTCCATACAGACCCATAAAATGCTCCGTACAGGATACTGGCCCCCATATAACGCTCACACATAATGCCCCATGCAGGCTGTCCCCAACACACACACACACACACACACACACACAGCGTCTTCCCGCTCTGCGCTGTGATGTCTTTCCACTACGCCCTCTCCTGAGCCGTCACTGCGCCCCCTGACCTGAGAAGTCAGTGTGCAGCAGCCGCGGAAGATGCAGGACCTGCTGCGGAGGCACGGGGAGTGGTAAGTATTGGCCCCAGCACATGAGCAAGTGGGGGGAGGGCGGGTGCTGGCACCGCTCTCCTCCGCTCATGGGTCCTATAGCGTGGCGGGATGCCCGACGGCGATTGGGCTCCCCCGCCTGCTCAGGGCCCCGGCACTTGCCCGGGTGCTGGCACTGGGCCTGGGCATGACCCCTGGCTGTCATGACAATCCATCTGCACCCCATCATCACGTCACTGGCACTCCGATAGGAGTGTGGAACGATGCACCCCCTTGCTGGTTTGTGTTTAAATACCGCTGTCAGAGAATTATTGTGGGTTTTAACAGGTTAATTGCTGCTGGTGATGCTTCACTCCACCTTCTGCAGTTAGAGGCACATGATGGCTGATTAAATCAGCCGTCGTGCATGGAACAATGCGGGTTCGGCCTGCGAACCTGCAACAAAGGCAGGGAGACTACCTTTTATTTAAGGGTATGGGCACATGTCTACTATTTCTAGCAGAAAAATCTGCAGCAAATACTGAAGCATTGGCTGCAAAAATGCTACTTAAAATGCAAGGGTTTTTGCTTGTTTTTGTATTCCTTCCCCCTTTCATTTGAATAGGTAAAAAACGCTGAAAGAATTGACATGTTGCGGATGTGAAACTGCTTCAAATCTGCCAAGAAAAAAAGTAAGCAGCATGTGCATGAGATTTCATAAATCTCACTCCATTTGGTGGGACAGTAAAACAATGCATTTCTTTGCTGAAAAAAAAATGCAACATGTAAACATTCCCATAGAGATTTTTAAAAAAAAAAAAAACTTAAAACCTTTCTTGTTTGTTTTATATTCGATTATGATCACTACAATGGGTATTCTGTCTTTGCAACTTAAAGTCTTTTTAAGGCAGCCAAGACTATACGAGTATTTACACTTAAAGGGGTTGTTCCTTTTCAAATCTGCTCTGGCTGCAGTTTAAAACATCATACTAAAAGGTCTGAATTCTCCCTCCCCATGCCCAATAATGAGTCTTTGCCGCTGATCCTGGTGTCAAGAATTTGCTTACACGCGGTTGACGTTGCAGCCAGTAGCACAGACTCGCTGCTGGACCTGGGGAAGGTGGTTATAGCCGGTTTATGTTTCAACAAATTGCACTCAGGGTTGAGCATGATCTGAAAGGGAACAACCTCTTTAAGAGTATAGTGTTATCTGTAAACTACTTGGATTCAGGTAAAGTATACAGTACTTCTGTCTGTATAGTGTCATCACCCTAATCTGAAGTCTTTAATTTAATTGGTTTTTGCTGTGCTCTTTTATCAGGAGCAGTAGGAGTTACTTGCATGGCTCCTTCCCTTATTCCCACAGGCATCCATTGAGAGAGCCTCTTGTAAGTTTGGTTACACCTCTGTTGACTTTAATAGGGACTAGTAATTGCTGACACCAGTTATTCTTGATGGGCAAATAAGAATAAAGCTTATATGGCATATCCTGTTTATATGGCTTATAAATGCTCATTATTGCAATGTTATATACGCTTAGCCTGTGCACCAGAATAGGCTCCTGACATGCCCACTATGTGTATCTTTAGGGCTTCATTACTCTAACTATCCAAGGGTGTGACCATTTGGCTTGTTGGACTCATGACCTGTTGGACAATGAAGAATGATATACTGCAAAAAGAGTATGGAGGGCTACATTTATTCCATTGAAATACAATCAGGAAAATGAAATCTAATGCACCGTTTTGTTTGTTTTTTTCTTAATGGACCCTATGGATGCTTCAACAATGGGAAACTCTGCAGGCTACTGTTGGAGGTGTACGCCATATAAAAGCCATTAACTTGATGTGAATATAACTATATGTTGATTAATGACCTTATATTAGTAGAACATTTCATAGTCTAGAGCTTGATGTGGATTGCTCTGCTTACAATGGTCCAGGGCACAGGTTTATAATAAACTCAGAGAATGTCTCCTTTCAGAAAAGTTTTGTCCTATAAGCTCCTTTACTAGGGGGAAAAAACATCTTTATTTGCCCTTCCCAGGCCCAGCCCGGAGTCTCTTCCTGGTCTGTTATCTGCAGGACGGACATAACCTCGACAGCACTGCAGCCAATACTTGAGGTCTGCAGCTCTTCTGATGTTGACTGCATGATAAGACCACATAGAGGGGGAGCATATCACACTTGTTATGTGTTTTGGGTTTTTTTTTTGTTTTTTGTTTTTTTAAGCTACTAAAAGAGCTATTAGGAGAACTTTCCTGAAAGGGGACAATCCCTTTTTAAATGTTTTTTTTTTTTTTTTTATCATTTTAATTAGTCTGTTGTTTAATCTGATTTTGTAATGATGATGTTTATTTTATGATATCTTAGATATGCAGTCAGGTGTTTATGTACGACTTTTTGCTTGGTTTTCAATGTATAATATTGTGCACATACTAGGCCATTGTGGCAGATTTGATATTGTAGATGGAAAATGTGTCAAATTTTCACACAAAACACTTTACAGTTCACTCAAAAATGTGCTGGACTTGGCTAGCAGGGAATGTGACAGCATTCAACAAAAATGTAAGTACAGAAAACTGGCATGAAGCAAGCCAACCAATTGTAAAGCTAGACAAAAGCTTCGCCAAATTTGTCATCCACCATGAGCCACAGAAAACTGGGGTGTTTTCTGGGTACAATTATTATTAAAGCATTGTAGTTTATTTGCTGATAAAGTTCTGTTCCAATCTGTAGCAGCCACACGTGTTGATGGAACCTCCAGCTCCTTACTACAGCCTGTTCAAAGCACAGAGTACAGAGATTTCCTGTCTGTGCTTTGTGCGGCTCAGCCAGCAGCTATGAATGGTGATGTCAGGGGGGGGCATGGCTAGCTTCACAGCGAGAGGACCAAGACATTGCAGGCTCCACAGAGAACAATTCATTCTATAAGCAGGTCGCTTTAGCCAAAGAGGATGGAGCTGGGCATTCTGTGTTACTATGCCGCCTGCTTCCATTACTTAATCACCAATGAACTGTAAGCTACTTACCTTACCGTAACTCTAATCACAATTCCTTAAATCCCTTATTATAGACGCCATTAAGGCATTTAAAGAGGCCAGAATGACCAATACCGAACAAGGGACACCACCAAAACAGCCGCCCTTACCCTCCAAACCTGCAAAAAGTGTAAAGCAAGAAGCCGAGAAAAAGCCTAACCAAGGAAAAGCAAAACGGAAAGTGAAAAAGCTGGAAACAAAACTGGTGAATAATGTTCAAGAAAATACTGTAGTAAAAACAGCCGATAAAGAAAAAGATCTTCCAGCTAGTGACCACAGTAATGAAGAGCCCTGTCCTCCAGTCACACCACAAGCACAGGCTTTACAAGCTGTTACAGCAGCGCCTGATAAAAAGAACATGTTGCAAAGTAGTTCAGGAAAGGATGTAGTGCCAACTAATCCGGAAAAGAGAATTAAACAAAATAGCCCTGTTAAGGTGGCACCCAAAAATAATCCTGATTCTAGTGATATTGAAGACTCTGACCAGGAGGATAAGGAATACTTTGATGATAGTACAGAAGAAAGGTTTATAAAGCAGCCGCTTGGATTTGAGGAGAGTGAAAGTGACAGCGAGGATGACTTTTTTATTGGTAAAGTAAGAAGAACAAAAAAGAAAAAAACAAGCAAAAGCAGCGACCAGGGTAAGAAAGACAAACTCCCACCGGCAAACCCGAAGCCCCTATTTAGTGGACCAGAAGAACAGAAGGCAAATGTAGGCCCCAAGAATGTGAAGCTGGAATCTGTCTTTTGCACATCATTAGCTCAAACCAAACCGAAGGCATCATATAAGAAAAGGTAAGATGCAGAATTAAGGGTTAAAAGCCAAAAATGTGAAAACTGGACAGATTGTAGCGATTCCCTGACCACCCATGCAGCACTTGACCTCACAAGATGCAGAAGCTCCACACTCCACATCACCACAGCACACTAGTACACGTCATTGTGTAGATACACTGATTGCTTTACCAGGTCCATGCGGAACAGAAAAATGATTATGGGATTTTCTAGAATACAGCCCTGCTAGTTGTATCTGTTGGTTACTTTAATAAATACCAAAAGCAAACTAAATAAAATATAGTTTGAAAAAAAAAAAAAACTGTTTAACTAAAGTCTGTTTTTTTCCAGACTCACTTTGTGGATCTGCTATGTTGATGTAGGGTTTTTTCTACTTGGGGATAATTATTTATCATCACTTGGTGGCAATAGGAGACATTTAATAAGTAACATTTGTCCCAAAATATTCAACATTCTCAAATAATCCACAACGTGTGTTGTCGGTAGGAATGTGTTTACTTTCTCCATTTCTCATTTTTTCTCTTCTGTGTGATCATTTCTTTGCAGACTTTAACATAGACATCATCTACCCCCATATTATTGTGTTATGTATATTATCAACTACTGACTTGCAGCTTTGTTTTACAGAGAGTCTAAAATGCCACCAGTCAGAAACAAGAAACCAGGTATGTGACTTATACGATTTTAATGTGATAGGTAAGAACCAATATTTAGCCCATCATTTTCCAACTCTAGATATTTTCATCAGAATAAAGGATCTAAGGAGTAAAGTTTCTCCATTAGGAGACCACCAATGCTTCCTGGGAAATACAATATGCAAATATCCTCTTCACATAGAACAGTGTCTCTAGTGCCACCATTTGGAAGTAGCAATTATAAAAGTCGATATCGACCCTTTTAACCCCTTAAGAACGGAGCCAATTATGTCCTTAATGACGGGGCCAAATTTTACAATTCTGACCAGGGTTACTTTGAGAGCACTCTGGAACGCTTCAACGGATCCCGATGATTCCGAGATTGTTTTTTCGGGACATATTGCACTTCATGATAGTGATAAAATTTCTTTGATAAGACTTATTTATTTGTGAAAAAAATGGAAATTTGTCAAAAATTTAGCAATTTTCAAACTTTGAATTTTCATGCCCTTAAATCAGAGAGATGCAGGTGCGTCTCACAAAATTAGAATATCATCAAAAAGTTAATTTATTTCAGTTCTTCAATACAAAAAGTGAAACTTATTATATAGTCATTACAAAGAGTGATCTATTTCAAGTGTTTATTTCTGTTAATATTGATGATTATGGCTTACAGCCAATGAAAACACAAAAGTCATTCTCAGTAAATTAGAATACTTTATAACAGCTTGAAAAATGTTTTTAGAATCTGGAATGTTGGCCTACTGAAATGTATGTTCAGTCAATGCACTCAATACTTGGTCAGGGCTCGTTTTGCATCAATGCGGCGTGGCATGGAGGCGATCAACCTGTGGCAATGCTGAGGTGTTATGGAAGCCCAGGTTGCTTTGATAAAACAAAGTGGACCTACACCAGCAGATGACATGGCTCCTCAAACCATCACTGATTGTGGAAACTTCACACTAGACCTCAAACAGCTTGGATTGTGGCCTCTCCACTCTTCCTCCAGACTCTGGGAACTTGATTTCCAAATGAAAATTGGAACTCTGGGACCTTGTGGAGTGTGTCAGTGACTGCCTTCTGGACATCTATCAAGTCTGTAGTCTTCCTCATGATTGTGGAGCCTACTGAAACAGACTAAGGGACATTTTTAAACGCTTATGAAGTCTTTGCAGGTAATTTTTGTTAATTATTTTAATTTACTGAGATAATGACTTTTGTGTCTTCATTGGCTGTAAGCCATAATCATCAACATTAACAGAAATAAACACTTGAAATAGATCACTGTTTGTAATGGCTATATGACTAGTTTCACTTTTTGTATTGAAGAACTGAAATAACTTTTTGATATTCTAATTTAGTGAGATGCACCTGTATGTCACACAAAATAGTTAATAACATTTTCCACATGTCCACTTTACATCAGAACAATTTTGGAACTAAAATTTTTTTTTTTTTGTTAGGAAGTTATAAGGGATAAAAGTTGACCAGCGATTTCTCATTTTTCTAACAAATTTACAAAGCCATGTTTTTAGGGACCACATCACATTTGAAGTGACTTTGAGGGATCTATATGACAGAAAATACCCAAAGGTGGCACCATTCTAAAAACTGCACCCCTCAAGGTGTTCAAAACCACATTCAAGTAGTTTATTAACCCTTCACGTGCTTCACAGGAACTGAAGCAGCGTGGAAGGTAAAAATGAACATTTAACTTTTTTTCACAAAATGTTTACTGCAGACCCAATTTTTTTATTTTCACAAGGGTAACGGGAGAAAATGGACCACAAAATTTGTGCAATTTCTCCTGAGCACATCGATACCCCACATGTGAGGGAAAACCACTGTTTGGGCACACGGAAGGGAAGGAGCACCATTCGACTTTTTGAATGTAAAATTTACTTGAATAATTAGCGGACGCTATGTCTTGTTTGGGGAGCCCCTGATGTGCCTAAACAGTGGAAACCCCCCCTACAAGTGACACCATTTTGGAAACTAGACCACTCAGGAAACTTATGTAAATGTGTGGTGAACACATTGAACCCCCAGGTGCTTCACAGAAGTTTATTACATTGAGCCGTAAAAATTAAATTTTCACATTTTTCCCACAAAAATGTTTTTCAGCCCCAATTTTGCATTTTCAGAAGGGTAACAGGAGAAATTGCCCCATACCATTTGTTGTGCAATTCCTCCTGAGTAAGCAGATACCCAATATGTGTGGAAAAAACACTGTTTTGGCACACGGAAGGGAAGGAGCACCATTTGACTTTTTGAATGTAAAATTTGCCTGAATAATTAGCTGACGCCATTTCGTGTTTGGGGAGCCCCTGATGTGCGTAAACAGTGGAAACCACCCACATTTGACCCCATTTTGCAAGCTAGACTCCTCAGGGAACTTATCTAGATGTGTGGTGAGCACCATGAACAGGAGAAAATGGACCCCAAAATTTGTTGTGCAATTGCTCAAGTATGGACATACCCTATATATAGGGGAAAACTATTGTTTGGGCAGAGGGCTTAGAAGGGATGGAGTGAAGTTTGGAACGCAGACTGATGGAATGGTCTGTGGATGTCATGTTGCTTTTGGAGAGCCTCTGATGTGCCTAAACAGTGGAACCCCCCCCCCCCCCAAGTGACCCCATTTTGGAAACTACACCCCTCAAGGATTTTATCCAGGGGTATACTGAGCATTTTGAACCCATAGGTACTACATAGAATTTGATAACATTAGGTCGTCATACTGAAAGTTTTCATTTTTTTTTTTTCACGAAAATGTAGTTTTGGCCCCAAATTTGTAATTTTTGCAATGGATAATAGAAGAAAACAGACCCTATAACTTGTTATGCTATATCTCCCGAACGCGATGATGCCCCATATCTCATCAGAAATTACTGTTAGGCCACACGTCAGGGCTGAGAAGGAAGGAGCACTATTTGACTTTTGGATCATAGATTTTGGTAGAATAGATTGTGGGCGACATTTGCGGAGCCCCTAAGGTGCCAGAACAGAAGAAAAACCCCAAAAGTCACCCAATTGTAGAAATTGCACATCTCAATGAATTCATCTACTGCAGCAGTGACTATTATGTAACATCCACGCCAGGCTTTGTTCTGGAGAATTCCAAATATCCCAGTTTAGTGCCCATACATTGTGCCCCCATAAAGTGTAGTGCCCCCATACATTTCTCCTGGCGACACACACCCTGTAAATTTAAGTGCTCTCCCTGCTACAATAATGCCAAACATGTGGCCGCTTACTGCGGTTTAGGCACAGTGGGGCACAGAAGGAGGCATTTGGATTTGGGAGCGCAGAATTCACTGGATTTTATTTGAGGGGGCGAGAGCCATGTCTCTTTCATAAAGTGTTTGTTTTACCAGTAACTTGGGACCCCCTATAGTCCCAGTGACAGATGATGGACCTGAGAGGGGGCTGGTTTGTGTGGGATAAGTTATGAGTTTTATTGGTGACATTTTGGGGTGCATAATTTTTGACTGCTTCCAGAATAATACTGGATCGCCAGTCTACGCTGAGCACTTACGACTGGGTTTCCGTGTAAATCCCACAAAAATGCGATTCAGACGAAACCCCCAATGGAACCACCCACCACAAAGATGCAGATGGAGAAACTTTGGAGCCCGTTTGACCTCTGCTCCGGTGGTCTCCATCTTTTTAGGCGCACTCAAATCTGTGGCCGTGCCCACTTGTGCGCTATTAATATCCTAAAATGATGCTACGCCGCTGGAACTAAGACCAGTCCAAAAGGACTTCATTGGCCTCATAAGTGAGTGGCTCCATCTAGTTTGTTTTTTTTTTTTTTGTCTGAATTGCGGTTTTGGTGAATTTACATGGAAACCCCGACATAAGCGCTCAGCAGAGAGCGCAGGATAAACGTGAGCCGAGCCTTATTCTGATTTTTTTGGGAGGCTGAATGAAGAAATAGACAGCCGTAATAGAATAGTTCTTATTTTTTCGCGGTTCACCGTGCGGTATAAGTGATGAGGCGGATTTATTCTTCGGGTCGGTGCGATTACAGCGGTCCCAGATTTATATGGGTTTTTGTTTTGTTGCTATCACAGTAAAAATGTTTTTTTGTTTGTTTTTTTTATAAAAAAAAAAAGTAGTTGTTTTTGTTGTCCTATTCTGAGGGCTGTAATTTTTTTTTTTTTTGGTGAACAGAGCTGTATGATGGCTTATTTTTTGTGGGATGAGTTGTTTTTTTTGGTACCATTTTGGGGGACATAGCACTATTTGATCGCTTCTTATTCAGATTTTTCAGACACAATGAACAAAAACCAGCAATTCAGTTGTTTTTATTTTTCGCGCCGTGCCGTAAAAGTGATAAGACCGATTCGTCCGCCGGGTCGGTATGATTACAGCGATACCAGATTTATATATTTTTTTTATGCTTTGCTATTTTTACAGACTAAAAACAGTATTTTACAAAAAAGAGTTTGATTTTGCATCGTCACATTCTGAGAGCTGTAACTTTTTTATTTTTTTGTCGAATGAGCCATATATTTCCTTGTTTTTTTGCGGAACGGTTTGGCGTTTTTATTTCTGTAATTTTTTTTACATACGACTTTTTTTGATCTCCTTTTTTTATTCACTTTTTTGTGAGTCAGTATGATGAAAAAGCGTAATTTTTTACGTGTTTTTTTTTTTTACTTTTACACATTTTATTTAACTTTTACTTTTTTCACCAAGTCCCACTGTGGAACATGTGTGATTGTCACTTTGATAGCTGGTGTCATACTCTGCAGGACCTCAGTGTACTGCAGTGTATGAGACCTGTCAGTGAGTCATGTCTGACTAACTGACCCTGTATGTGAGAACCAGCTTATTGCTGGCTCTCACAGGCCACCGTACCCTGGGATCATCACATGATCTCAGGGTACCATGGTAACCATCGGGACCCGCGATTCTCATCTTGGGGGTCCGATGGTTACTAAGGGGGTCGCAAGATCCCCTGGTAAGCACTTAAATACCGCTGTCACGATTGACAGCTGTATTTAAGGGGTTAATCGGCCCCGATCTGAATCAAGACCAGCCGGGGCCGATACTCGGGGTGTCAGCTATCATATACACCTGACACCCACAGGAATCGCCGCTGCTGAGCAGTGCTATTTACTTATTCCACAGCAACGCATTTTAACGCCGCTGTGAAATAAGTACCCTTAATGACCACCGTAAAAATGCGTTACAGTGGTCGTTAAGGGGCCTTGACACAAAAATTAGGATGTAAAGTCACAGCAGAATTTTCTCGGAAGGTGAAATTCCTCAATATGCAAACAGAACTGTTGTTGAAGGTTTGAAGGAAAGTAATCATGTCTTGACAAGTGCCTCTGTTTTTGGAAAAGGGGCTAACTAATAAAACCACCTGAGAACTGAGAAATGATAAACCTTATCTATTAGATGATTTTCCCAGCGACAATGGCTTAACCCTTTTAGGGCATCATAGCTATATAGGCAGATCAAGAATGGCAAATGGTTGTAAATGATGCATCCAAGAAGGATGAACTAAGGTTGTCTGCAATGCGTATGCAGAGAACCTGTCATGTCCCCAAACGCTACTAATCTGCAGTTACAGGGTGAATCAGCAGGTTATTAGCATCACAAAGCTATATGGCCACCTTTTACTAAAAGTGCGGCTATCAAGAGAAAATTAACTATATTCTTCCCGGCAGCCGCCGGCTTTCAGTTATAGAGGCGTTGCAGGGAGCCGCTACAGTCATCGCTCACAGCACTGTGTACTGAGTGATGACTGTAGCAGCGCAGGCATGCCTCGATCACTTAAAGATGGCGGCTCCCGGGAGGAGTAAAGTTCATTTTCTCCTGGTGGCTGCACATTAAGTAAGGCAGCTGGACTGCATTGTAACGCTAATAACCTGCAAATTAGCCCTGTATCTGCATGTTGATAACATTTGGGGACTTAACAGGTTACCTTTTAATGTTGTTTATACTATTGCATATAATTTTTTTTTTCCTTTTTTTTTTTTTTTTTTTTAGTTTTCCCTCAGGCAAACACTTTGTTAAGAAAACCACAACCTGTCAAAGCTTCAAATCTTAAACAGCAGAGAAAAGTAGAAAACGAGACTCTACACCCGTCATGGGAAGCAAGCCGAAAACGGAAAGAGCTGTCCCAGATCGCAGTATTTCAAGGCAAAAAGATAGTATTCGATGATTAGGTTTAATTTTAAATATAGTTGATATAATATATACGTACTCATGGTTAATTCTAAAAAATACTCATGTTTAGTTATAATAAAACGTGTGCAGACTTCTGTTTTTATTGTGAATTGCTGAATGGGATGTTTACAAAGTATAGTAATACACCTTTTAATATTGTTCTATGTCCAATACGACTATTCATCACCATTTTATCTCCTAAAGTGATCCTACTACTTTGAATATAGTGTTCAACTTTGAGCATATTAACTTAGATTTCTAGAAAAACATTCAGTATAGCTGTCAATTGCTGATTAGGTCCTCCCACTGGACTCCTAAGGTCCAAGTTAGTATAGATTACCTCCGGCATCATCCCACACTCCAAAGACATATGGATAGGGAATTTAAATTGTGACCCCCAATGGGGACAGTGATTATGAGGTCTGTAAACTGCTGTGGAATTTAATGCTTCTATATAAGTGAGTAAAATAAATATAACATTATTTTTGCAGCTATGACTGGATTCTTTTTGTTCGTTTTTATTTTTTTTTTTTGAGACCGGTTCTCTTTAACTAAAGACAGGGACAGTGATGTCTGTCACTCCACTTTTATGGACTGATTATAAAACATACAAAACGATTACATACTAAAAGATAAAATGGCTTTTACAGGAAAAAATGTTAGGAAAAATATATGTCAAAATTAAAAAGCGAGAAAAACCGCCTCCTCCACCCCTTTTTGTTCCCACAATGTTTTAGCTGCATTTTTGCACTTTCTGATTGCTTCCAAAGGTGAAAAAAGGCTGAAAGAATGGACATGCTCCTTCTTTCAAAAAAAGCAGCAGTTTTCCATTTCAGTTAGGGGGAAAAAAAAGGAATAGTTTGCATGAGATTTCTGAAATTTTTCCCATTTGTAAGGAGTGGGACTCCTAGAGTGGTAAAGCCTATGCAGGAAGTTCAGGGCCTATCAAAAATTGAACAGAGGGATTTGCAATACACCCTGGAATACACTTGGAGCCTCAACTTCTTTTTTTTTTTTCCATTTGGAAGGTGTGGAACTCCTAGACTGATAAAGAGTATGCACTATGTGCAAGAGCTTCCAAAAATTTGGAGACACTCCCAATACATTCTGGAACACACGTAGAGTAGGTCCTCAGAAAACATTTACATTTAGGAGTGGGACTTCTGTGGCCAACAACAGGAGTCCCAGATTCTAGGCCACTACATGGGGTTCAACTGGCACAACAAGGACCTTCAGTCATCCGACTCCAATTTTGCTCCAGCTAAGGTGGGCTACAGTTCCTCCGGTGTCGGCTCAGGGGCAGCCCCAACTCTTAAAGGTTTGAAACCCCTGCTTCAATCCATTTGATCTCCTTGGAGACCTTTGCCATTGAAAATTCTTGAACCATGTGGTCCTGGGTAAAGAGCACAAGTCATTTATCCATTTATTCACACAAGAGGTACATTTGGGCCTTTCTCCCATTGTATGAATGCATTTTTATTTTGCACAGAGTTTAGGCAAATCTGAGGCTCGCAGGCAGCAGTCACTGATCCCTGCCAGCTTAAGTTGATTCCGTGGCTTTTTAGTACCGCCCGGTACTCTGTTCCCAGCTGCCACTTTTTTTTCCCCGGTGTACTGGCCCTACCTTACACCAGCACATGTCCCATAACATCACCCGTGCCCTGAAAAACGCAGTTACTGGGAAGGTCCACTTAACCTCCGACACGTAGACAAGTGCTTGTGGCCAGAGACGGCATTGCGGTCTTGCACGCCTCACCCTCATCCTCCTCCAGTCTCTGAATTGTCATCTGTGAGCATGTCATACATATCAGTCACAAGCTGGAAGCACTGCCCCTGTGAAGCGGCAACATGCTCTGCTGAAACTAATTTGTATAGGTGACAAACAGCACACTGCCGCACTGTTGTGGAAAGGTATAACAGACCAGACAGATCTGTGGCTCTCGCCGCTGAAACTTCCACCAGGCATGGCAACTTCGCACACGTACTAGGCCTGGCCCACGTGCTCAACCTAGTGGTTCAGCGGTTTCTGAAAACCTACCCAGATTTGCCTGAGCTACTTGTGAAGGCACGCCGCGTGTGCACCCATTTCCGTGAGTCAGCTACAGTTGCCGTCTGTCTGGCAGTGCTTTCAAGAGCCAGCTCAGACTGGTGTGTGACATAACTGGTGTGTGATACGGTACTCCACATTACATGTGTTGGCAAGGCTTTGTGAACAGCAGAGGCCAGTTGTGGAATATCAGCTCCAACATGCCCATCGGTATTTATCAGCCACCGCACATAACAACCGACAAGTGGTCATGGATGTCTGACATCGGTGAGGATCTACGAAACTTTAAGGAATCGACCACGATTGTGACCAGCGATGACGCCATAATCAAATTAACCATCCCGCTTCTGTGTCTACTCAAACACTCACTACTCACAATTAAATACACTGCTCAAAAAAATAAAGGGAACACTTAAACAACAGAATATAACTCCCAGTAAATCAAACTTCTGTGAAATCAAACAGTCCACTTAGGACACAACACTGATTGACAATTAATTTCACATGCTGTTGTGCAAATGGAATAGACAATAGATGGAAATTATTGGCAATTATCAAGACACCCTCAATAAAGGAGTGGTTCTGCAGGTGGGGGACCACAGACCACATCTCAATACCAATGCTTTCTGGCTGATGTTTTGGTCACTTTTGAATGTTGGTTGTACTTTCACACTCATGGTAGCATGAGACAGACTCTACAACACACAAAAGTTGCTCAGGTAGTGCAGCTCATCCAGGATGGCACATCAATGTGAGCTGTGGCAAGAAGGTTTGCTGTGTCTGTCAGCGTAGTGTCCAGAGGCTGGAGGCTCTACCAGGAGACAGGCCAGTACACAAGGAGACGTGGAGGGGCCCGTAGGAGGGCAACAGCCCAGCAGCAGGACCTCTACCTCCGCCTTTGTGGAAGGAGGAACACTGCCAGAGCCCTCCAAAATGACCTCCAGCAGGCCACTAATGTGCATGTGTCTGCACAAACGGTTAGAAACCGACTCCATGAGGGTGGTATGAGGGCCCGACGTCCACAGATGGGGGTTGTGCTCACAGCTCAACACCATGCAGGACGCTTGGCATTTGCCACAGAACACCAGGATTGGCAAAGTCGCCACTGGTGCCCTGTGCTCTTCACAGATGAAAGCACATTCACACTGAGAAATGTGACAGACGTGACAGGGTCTGGAGACGCCGTGGAGAGCGATCTCCTGCCTGCAACATCCTTCAGCATGACCGGTTTGGCAGTGGGTCAGTAATGGTGTGGGGTGGCATTTCTTTGAAGGGCCGCACAGCCCTCCATGTGCTCGCCAGAGGTAGCCTGACTGCCATTAGGTACCGAGATGAGATCCTCAGACCCCTTGTGAGACCATATGCTGGTGCTGTTGGCCCTGGGTTCCTCCTAATGCAGGACAATGCCAGACCTCATGTGGCTGGAGTGTGCCCGCAGTTCCTGCAAGATGAAGGCATTGAAGCTATGGACTGGCCCGCCCACTCCCCAGACCTGAATCCGATTGAGCACATCTGGGACATCATGTCTCGCTCCATCCACCAACGTCACGTTGCACCACAGACTGTCCAGGTGTTGGCAGATGCTTTAGTTCAGGTCTGGGAGGAGATCCCACAGGAGACCATGCACAACCTCATCAGGAACATGCCCAGGCGTTGTAGGGAGGTCATACAGGCACGTGGAGGCCA
The DNA here is from genome assembly GCF_046119375.1 of Phyllobates terribilis. NCBI lineage: Eukaryota > Metazoa > Chordata > Amphibia > Anura > Dendrobatidae > Phyllobates > Phyllobates terribilis. Next base: position 401,798,141 of record NW_027362761.1, on the reverse strand, counting down.
CACACAATACTGAGCCTCATTTTGACTTGTTTTAAGGACATTACATAAAAGTTGGATCAACCTGTAGTGTGTTTTTCCACTTTAATTTTTGGGGGTGACTCCAAATCCAGGCCTCCATTGGTTAATAAATTTGATTTCCATTGATGATTTTTGTGTGATTTTGTTGTCAGCACTTTCAACTTTGTACAGAACAAAGTATTCAATGAGAATATTTCATTCATTCAGATCTAGGCTGTGTTATTTGAGTGTTCCCTTTATTTTTTCGTTCCGCATCAGAGCCTTCTTGGACGGCTGCAGAAGAAAAGATCAGAAGTTTTCCTAGACCAGGGCCTGTCAATATCAGGCAGGGAACTGTCTCTGCTGCGGCCAGCGTCGGGGGAGCTGAAAGTACAGCGGGTGGCCTAAAGGGGTCTCGTTTGTCGGACGTAACGCGTGTGTGCGGCACCATCACCGTTTGGTGGCCTGCAGCCGTTCATCCTGGATGCGTGATCACAGGGCGTGGACTGGAAGTCATGCCCTTAACCATAGGGAGATCCTTATGACCACCGGGATGCAAGACCTAACAGGTACTAACACCTACTCCAAATAAAATCTTTCATACAACAACCTACATGTAGTTTCTTTCTACCTTTGAACTGCTCTCTTTTAGATCACTGAGGGATAGTTGACCTGATGAATATATATATTTTTAGATCTCTTTACTGGAATGATCATTTGGCATACTGTAAGTTCACTAATTATGTGCATATATTGTAAATAATGAATGAATTTTTTGTATTTATTTTATTGTTTTCATTTATTTCTAGTGACACTGTGATCAAGGTCACGTAGTGGCCGAAACGTCAGCTTTTACTTTGTCATTTATTTCACGTGATTACATTGAATAAATTTCACTTGAAGCAAAATTATTCAGTACCGTGTGCAGTGATTACAACCTTTGACATATAAGTGGATCATTGGATCCGTTCACGAGCACCGGAATAGACATTGTTGAGTGCTAGCCATTTACCACGTTAAATGCCCATAACCTTTTAACCCAGGATTATACTTCCAGGGGTGGGTACTGGAAGCTGCAGGAGTGCGCCAGCCAGCAGGTCCCCTTGTGTTATAGATCTTTTTAAGGGAAGATTGCCAGCCAGGTAGGGAGGCACAACAGCCTTCTCTACAGCAGCAGCATAAATGCAGCAGCATTCGGAGCCGGAGCATCAGCCTGAGCGTCTCCAGCCACAACGTCAGAAGCGACCTCAAGAAAAGCAGCGCAGCAGCCACATCTGGATAGGAGTGGCGGCCGTTCGGACGGAGTATGCAGGACCAGGGACTCCTAGTCAAGTCGGCACAGCTCCAGCAGAATAGAAGATCCGCTGTATCCAAGGGAGATTTATCAGACTACATTCTGCCTCCTGTTCCGGAGGCCCCTAAAAAAACGTTCGACTAAAATTAATCACCGAGTCTATGCTCAGGGGTTAGCCAAGACGTGGCCTAAAAAATTAGGCTAGTCTTGTATAGAAGAGACCTTTTCAGAAGAGACCTGAAATTTTTCCTCTAATTTGAGATCCCTCATTAAGACTGGTAGAATATTTCCTTGAGATCCCTTTCCCACTCAGGAAAAACATTGAATAAATACAAAGCCCAAATATTTCCCGTGTTATCGGACAAATCTTCTGGGTCGGATGAAGGGGTTCAGTATGAGTCTTCTTCAAGTTCTTCCTCTTCTGAAAGTGACTCAGGAACTGGTCATTGTTTTCCACTAGATGAATTGGACAATTTAGTAAAGGCGGTGAGATCCACAATAGGACTAGTAAACCACAAAACTAAAAAATCGGTACAGGATATGTTTGGGATTCTGGATGAGAGGAAACACAAGACCTTCCCCATTAACGAGAAAGTGCAGGGGATCATTAATAAGGAACGTGAAAAAAACACGAAAAAACGAGCCCCCTTCCTTCAAGAGGAAATATTCCTTTGAAGCGGCAGCTACATCATCCTGGAACAAATCCCCTAAACTGGACATTGCTGTTTCTAAAGTCTGAAGGAAATATTTTCTTCCGTTTTGAGGATGCAGGATTGTTAAAAGACCCCTTAGACAGAAAGATTTATAGTTTCCTTAAGGATGCATGGGAGTTTTCAGTGAGGACATTAAAACCGGCCATAGCAGCGAGGTGTACAGCTAGGTCACTTATGGTCTGGTTAAATAATTTGGAGGATCAGCTAAAGGATAAGGTGCCCCGAGATTCCATCTTTGCCACACTCCCAGTAATGAAAGGGGCAGCTGCCTTCCTGTCAGACGCCTCAGCAGATTCAGCAAGACTAGCAGCCAGGTCCACAGCATTGTCTTAACGCAGTCCGCAGGGCCGTCTGGTTAAATTGCTGGCCGGGTGATATACGGCAAAGGTGAAACTGTGCTCTCTCCCTTGTGAAGGAGAATGCCTATTCTGCACAGCCCTGGATGATATCCTTGAAAAATCATGGGAGAGGAAAAAATGGTTCCCAAGATCTCCCTTTTTATTCTTTAAACTGCCCTTTCAGAGGAGGAAATTCAACAGAAAGAGGACATTCAGCGAGCAAGATAAATGGTGTAATCGCTCCAAAAGAAGTAAAGGGTTGCTTTTTGACGGCCCCTCCCAGGAGGGCGGAAAACCATCCCTATGACTTTGTTCTCCAGGTGGGGGTGAGGCTCTCTCTTCCTTCCAGCCTGGGAAAAAATTTCATCCAGTATCTGGATACTAAATCTAATAAAATCAGGATTGAGGCTGGAATTTCAAAAGCATCCATCAGAGAGATTTGTCATGACGCCTCCACAGGCATGTCCGCTAGAACAACTAACGTTAGACACAGTAGTGCTAAATCTATTAGAGAAGAACGTCTTATTAGCGGTTCCACTGAAAGAGAATGGGAAAGGGATCTACTCCCCTCTATTTCTCATAAGAAAACCAGTTGGCTCTTACAAGATGATAATCAACCTGAAAAATTGAAACAAGTTCCTAAAAATTCCCACATTCAAGATGGAGTCTGTAAAATCCGCTATAAGACTATGTGCCCACGTAGCAGATTTACATGTGTTTTTTCTGCCAGAGAGGAGCGTTTTTTCAGCGTTTTTACATGCGTTTTCGCATGCGTTTTTTCAAGCAGTTTTCCAAGCGATTTTGAGCATCACTTGGAAAAGTGCTTGACAAGTTGGTCACACAATATAAATCCATGCAACCGGCATGGATTTATAATGTGTGAACAACTGATGCTTTAAATGCAGCATCTATAGTAAAAAAAAGAGAATCAAAACGTTAAAAATAAAAAAAAAAACCTGTATATTCACCTCTCCGGCAGCCCCCGGTCTGCTCTCGGCCGCGTCCTCTCTCTCCTTGGCGTCCTGCAGTGTACTGTCAGGACTTGCGGTAACGGCATTTAGTCAGCTGATGGTCACGCGACCATCACTTGACCGCCGATGTCAGCGGTCGCGTGACCATCAGGTGACTAAATTACGTCACCGCAGGTCCTGACAGTACACCGCGGGACGCCAAGGAGAGAGGACGTGGCCGGGAGCAGACCAGGGGCCGCCGGAGAGGTGAGTATACAGGTTTTGTTTATTTTTAACTTTTTTATTTCTTTTTTTCACCGCGTGGTAGCCTGGATGAAGAGGAGTTCTAGTCTCCTCTTCATCCCGGGTACCACACGCACCGCGATTACGCTGCAAATTCGCGGCCATTGAGGAACATTGAAACGCAGCAAATCCACATATACCTGCGGGTTTGCTGCTTTTCAATGTTCCTCAATGGCTGCGAATTTGCAGCGTAATCGCAGTAGAAATGGTCATGCTGCGTTTTGCAACGCAATGCGAATTCGGCGCGCAAATTAGCGCATCATGTGCACAGCACATCCGAATTCACATTGCTTTGTATGGCAGACTGTTTTACCACCGTTTTCGCGGCTTTTTCGCAGCCGCAAAAACGCTACGTGAGCACTTAACCTTAAGCTGCTCTTTCCTGGATGTTATATGGCGGTACTAGATCTAAAGATTGCCTATTACCATGTACCAATACATGTGGAGATTCAGAGGTTTCTCAGGGTAGCAGTAACAATAGGGGGGGAGTCAGGAGGCATTTTCAGTACAAAGTCCTTCCCTTTGTCTTGGCAGTAGCATCTCGGGTGTTCACAAAGTTAATAGATGAAGTTATAACCCACCTCCAAGGAAAAAACAGACTGACTGTTCCCTATCTAGACAATTTCCTGACAGTAGGAAACTAATTCAATCATTGTCAGGGACAAGTGGAGGAAGTATGCAGCACATTAATAAGCTTAGGATGGTGTTTGAATCTACAAAAATCAAGATTAGAGCTACAAAAAACACAATTTTTTTTAGGTCTCATGTTGGACTTCGATCGTCAGGAGTGTCGTCTTCCAGAACAAAAAAGGGAAAAAATAGTCAGTCTGATTTCCATGGCAATACAAAACCCTGTAGTGACCCTCAGGGGAGCAATGTTCCTACTTGGTTCCCTCACCTCCTGTATCCCGGCGGTGAATTTGGCCCAGATCAATACAAGAGAATTACAGTGGTACATTCTAGGAAATGAGTTAGCCTTACAAGGCCATCTAGAAGGCACTGTACAACCTCGCAGGCAACAAGCAGGTGTCTAGGTTTATTATAGTGTGTACTAGATCTAGATCTATCCCTGTATCAAAGACTCCTCTTGGGATCTGAATTTAGTGTTAAATGCGTTAACAGAATCACCCTTTGAGCCTTTAAGTTTGAGTTCCATAAAAATAGTCAGCCTATAAACTATACTACTGGTAGCTTTGACATCAGCCCATAGGGTGACTGACATACAGGCCCTATCAGCAGATCCTCCCTTTACCCTAGTACTGGAGGACAGAATAATTTTGAAACCAGATCTGGCTTTTTTACCTAAGGTTGTGTCTAAATTTCATAGATCATAGGAGATCGTTTTACCATCCTTCTGTCCTAACCCTAAAAATCATAAAGAAGAAAGGTTTCATAACTTAAATGTTAGGAGATGTCTTCTGCAGTATTTGGCATCTACAGAATCTTGGAGGAATGGTAGAGCTCTATTCATATGCTTTCAGGGCCCTAAAAAGGATCAATGGTTTCAAAAGGTACTTTATTGAGGTGGATAAGAGAAGCCATCAAGATAGCCTATGCGGGGGCAGGTAGAGTAGTTCCAGAATATCTGAAAGCCCACTATACGAGATCGATGGCAACGTTCTGGGCAGAGAGATCAGATGTATCCATCAAACAGATCTGTAAAGCGGCAAACGTGGTCTTCTCCTTTCTACCTTTTATAAGCACTATAGGCTGAATCTGTTTTCCTCTTCTGACCTCACGTTTGGGAGAAGGGTTCTACAGGCTGTCTCTCCCTAATATATATAATAATTGTCTGTAATTCTCTTGTTGGTGCTGTCATGGGTGACAGAAAAACACATATATTACTTACCGGTAATGTGTTTTTTAGGAACCCATGACAGCACCCTTATATTCCCTTCCATTACTAAGTTTATCACCCTCTGGTTGCTGGGTATTTGTTATTCACTTATTGGTGGAAGTTCAGAAAATATTTATGTGTGTACACTAACCATTGGAGGTCCTCTCGTGCTCTGTAAAGCAACTGATGCAGAGAGAGACGCCGCCCTTTTTATCCTAAAGGTTTCCTGTCCTTGAAGGGCTGATCCCCACTCTCGTTGACGCTGTCATGGGCTCCGAAAAAGCACATTACCGGTAAGTAATATACGTCTTTCCTCATGTGCAGACATTGCAGGACCTTAGTTATCCATGGTTACGACCACTGATCTAGTGACAGTTGGCTAGTTGCTAGTGGTTGTAGCCATTGATACCTAAGGTCCTGCAATGCCTGCGCATGAGGAAAGAGACTTAGCGAATCAGTAAAACTATACTACATTTCTAATTGTAGGTATTTGCTAATATTGTTATTATTACACCTACTACATATTGGGATAGGATCTTGGAGATGGGAATACCCCTTTTAAGTCTTTTTTTTTTTTTTTTTTTTTTTTACTAAGGAGATAGAGATCATTGGAATCTGCACGAATTCTCGGCTCTGGTAAGCATTCATATGTTGTCTTTGCTTACCACCTCTGACAATAGTTTATCTAGCCAGAAAACGAAAGGGTTTCGCTTTTGAATTTGAACCGCTCAATCTTTCTCTCCCTCTACATTATCTGTCGGTCATTAGATGGGTGGATACTATGTGTATGGTGGCCAGAAGTGTGAGCGGAGACTAAGATGTCTGATTCTTTAGCTTGATCATCCTCAGGCCATGTCCAAATTATCCGGTAAGCTTGCTTGGCTCTCTCCCATTTCCGTGTTGGGTGTGGCCAGAAAGCCTTATCTAGAGGAAAAACAAGAGAATAAGACATTTGACAGCTGCCTGATCTGTCTCTCCCCCAACAGCATCTCAAAGGGGAGAGATGGTTGGCTGATATCCCAAAACTCAGAGTTAGGCTTTTTTCTGTGTATGGGGCCTTAGTCCGAGAATGTATTGTTCAGCTTGTCTAATGTTTTTCTGATTAGAATTTGGTCTTGAGCATAAATTGATCTTCCATTCACTAGACAGATGAGGATAAGCTCAGAAAAGAAAAGTGAATTGATTTTTTTTTTTATTCTGAAATCCCCCTGTAAACTCATGAGCCTAAAGTATGGCACTCGTGTTATGCAAGTACCCCGATAATATGGTCATATACTTGCTCTGCTTTTTCTTTCTTTGTTGACAAGCTGCAGCAGGGACGTCAGGATTACTGCACATGTGACCTCTGCAAATAATCATCAGGCTCAGCAGCTCGTGCCGTCTACATCTGCATCTCCACTGAGCTCAGTGATTGGCTGTAGCCGTCACACATGCTGCAGTTGTGATGTCACTGCTGTCAACAAAACACCAGGAAAAAGGCATCACTGGACCTGTACAGACCAGGAAAGCATCAGAGAGGCATCACTGGACCTTTACAGACCAGGAAAGCACCAGAGAGGCATCACTGGACCTTTACAGACCAGGAAAGCACCAGAGAGGCGCCACTGGACCTTTACAGACCAGGAAAGCACCAGAGAGGCGCCACTGGACCTTTACAGACCAGGAAAGCATCAGTTAAGCATCACTGGACCTTTACAGACCAGGAAAGCACCAGAGAGGCATCACTGGACCTTTACAGACTAGGAAAGCACCAGTTAGGCATCACTGGACCTGTGCAGACCAAGAAAGCACCAGTTAGGCATCACTGGACCTTTTATAGACAAGGAAAGCACCAGTTAGGCATCACTGGACCTTTACAGACCAGGAAAGCACCAGTTAGGCATCACTGGACCTTTACAGACCAGGAAAGCACCAATTAGGCATCACTGGACCTTTACAGACCAGGAAAGCACCAGAGAGGCGCCACTGGACCTTTACAGGCCTGGAAAGCACCAGAAAGGCGCCACTGGACCTTTACAGGCCTGGAAAGCACCAGAGAGGCGCCACTGGACCTTTACAGGCCTGGAAAGCACCAGAGAGGCGCCACTGGACCTTTACAGGCCTGGAAAGCACCAGAGAGGCGCCACTGGACCTTTACAGGCCTGGAAAGCACCAGAGAGGCGCCACTGGACCTTTACAGGCCTGGAAAGCACCAGAGAGGCGCCACTGGACCTTTACAGGCCTGGAAAGCACCAGAGAGGCGCCACTGGACCTTTACAGGCCTGGAAAGCACCAGAGAGGCGCCACTGGACCTTTACAGGCCTGGAAAGCACCAGAGAGGCGCCACTGGACCTTTACAGGCCTGGAAAGCACCAGAGAGGCGCCACTGGACCTTTACAGGCCTGGAAAGCACCAGAGAGGCGCCACTGGACCTTTACAGGCCTGGAAAGCACCAGAGAGGCGCCACTGGACCTTTACAGGCCTGGAAAGCACCAGAGAGGCGCCACTGGACCTTTACAGGCCTGGAAAGCACCAGAGAGGCGCCACTGGACCTTTACAGGCCTGGAAAGCACCAGAGAGGCGCCACTGGACCTTTACAGGCCTGGAAAGCACCAGAGAGGCGCCACTGGACCTTTACAGGCCTGGAAAGCACCAGAGAGGCGCCACTGGACCTTTACAGGCCTGGAAAGCACCAGAGAGGCGCCACTGGACCTTTACAGGCCTGGAAAGCACCAGAGAGGCGCCACTGGACCTTTACAGGCCTGGAAAGCACCAGAGAGGCGCCACTGGACCTTTACAGGCCTGGAAAGCACCAGAGAGGCGCCACTGGACCTTTACAGGCCTGGAAAGCACCAGAGAGGCGCCACTGGACCTTTACAGGCCTGGAAAGCACCAGAGAGGCGCCACTGGACCTTTAGAGGGTGAGAATCTCAGCTTTTATAACATTTTGAAATGAAAAAACATTCTTTTTACTCCTAGTTACATATAAACAAGACGACTTATTCTTTATGAAAAACTTGAAATACTTTATTCAAGTCATTTTCACATAATTTTGCAACCATAGTGGAGGCAGGCAAAAGACAAGTATGAAAGTATGCTAGAAAAGTAGCCTGTGTCATAAATATGAGATTTCTGAATAAAAGTTCTAAAGTTCAACTTATAAGCAAACAAGAAACAGAAGCAAAAGACAAATTGTGTCACCAAATCTACAGTATAGCAAAATAAAGATAAAGCTCTCTGTTTAAGTAGCATAGGCTTGTATGGATTTAATTCAAGTTACAATTAAGCACCATTTAACACTCTTTCTTCCATGGAAACAAAACCATTCAATACCATTGTTCCTTTGCGATGTATGACACTGCATAGTGACGTAACATGCACTATTTGGTAACAAAAAGAATGTTCCTTCATAATCATATTAAATACATGATTGCAGTATTAAATATGAACTGTACAATGAATAAAATATTTTTCATGTCATGGAAAACATTGGTTTCTGTGTGTGCTCAGCTTATTGTCCGAAGTAAAGTGAAATACAGGTAGGCTTGTTTCACACAGTGCAGTTATAACACTGTTTTTATTTTTTTTCGGCCAAAGTTAGAGACCTGGATTCAAAGGCTTAATTTTGTCAGATTATCATGGGGAAACTCTTCTATCTGTAATCACAGTGACCTTCAGCTGTCAAGTAACCCAGCAGCAAGTATTCACATTCTGTACAGCACCACATCAAGAAAAAATAAGCACTACAAAGGCAGCCACTTGATTACTAAAATAATGTAATGCTGCATTTCTCGTGTAGGTTAGACATTTTTAGCTGTCTTTTTAGTTTAGCTAATAAACACACAGACAACCTCCCCCTGTATCGATTTAAATATATGGAAATGAGTTACCTAAAACAGACTCACAGAAATCTGCACTGTGTGAACATAGCCATAGGCTAATTAAAGAAGCACTCCCAGATTTTATTTTTCTACCTGCAACCCCACCTGGTTGTCGGCCTGTGAAACTTCTCTTATACACAGTGTATTACACCCATTTAGATAATTTAGCCTCCTCTTTTGTTAGCTGCAACATCTATCTTGGTTCCTGGCTCTCCTGCTTATCATTTCTCTATACTCCGCTAGCAATCCCATGATGCGTCAGCATAGTATCATATGACTAGCTAGTGCCAATACCATCTCTACTGAGGGGTCACTAGGATTATCCTTACATCTATATTTCCCTAATTTTAAGAGATTATAATTATACAGTCTGGGAGGCTAATCTGTCATCTCCTACAATACACGTGTATGTGACAGGAGCCATGGAATTATCATCAGGAAGTGTGATAACTGTTTCTGATCCTTCCCCACCCCCCACCATCCTGTGGGGAAACTTCATCAGTACTGCCATGCAATTTCATCATACAGGAAGTTCTAGTGACAGAGATGGTGACCCCCTTCAGGGAATATAAAGCCATGAAATTCACAGGGGGTGACCAGGAGATCACAGAACCTAACTGAAGAGAAGTATGTTGTTAATGAATTTTTAGATAGAAACAACTAAACGTATTGCTAGCTGAATTATACATATCGGGGGACTAATGAACGAATAAATTAAAAAAAACTGGAGTACTACTTTAAACAGACTGAGCCAGGCTAAAATTAGGAATAATTAACCATATATTCATCAGGTACATTGTAACAAACCACTCTACCCAAAATGGGGTCCCAAAAATTGAAAAAGTGGAAGTTTATGCCACTCCATAAGATAAATATGCATGCTACCACAAACCACAGGAGTTTTATTGGCAATAAAAAGGCAAATATTTTATTAAACACTTAAAGACATAGGACATACAACAAGGAACAACCCGGCATAAAAAGTGGGGCTGCATATATACATATATTCAGATTAGCCAATCGTAGAGAGTAGAAATAACAATGGATAAAAAAACAACAGTGTTTAACCCCTAGTGGGGTAGTTGTCTAAGTGCTGCATACAGTAAAAGTCTATAAAGATATGCATTTTTAGTATAACAGATCGTGTCAGCACATAAACCCCTATAATCAATGTTAAGATCATATTTGCCTTTTTATTGCCAATAAAACTCCTGTGGTTTGTGGTAGCATGCATAAAATTAGGAATAGTAACTTGTAAAGAAGAATAACTTAACACCGCACACTTTTAGCATCAAATCTGTTAGGTTGATATTTAACTCTTTACAACACTATATCCTTTTATTACACTTATGATTAACTATGCAATATCCTAGTGCAAATTAAGTTTGATCATTCCCTAAATGCCCTATACTTAGAGATGTAGAATTCTATTCACATGTGCAGCCTATGTCAGATTATATCGGCATTAAGTTTGGACCTCATGCTATAATTTTTCTTGGAATAGATTTGCAAATTTGAGTTACTCTCTTTTGGAAATTGAAACTTCTAAATGTGTTTTGGCTAGTGAACATTAATCTTAACTCCATCAAGTGACCACATTGGAATACATTACTCTTGTGGTAAAGCATTGTTATACACCAGTCTACATAGATGACATGTCACCATCACTTCTGCACCCAGGATTTTACTTGGAATGCAAGTCACGGTCACCCAGCACTGGAAAAATAAATTAAGGATAGCTAAAGTTTAGTTTAAACGGAATCTGTCAGTAGATTTTTGCTACCTCGCAAAGAGACCCTGATGTATCACTTGGTTTACTGGGTGCAGCAGTTCTGACACAATTTGAATTTTTAGCAATGCAGCAGAGTGGAGAAAGCTAACCCCACCCCCACCCTATGTAAATAGGCTATTGACAGTGAGCTGCTTATCACAGGAGGGGGCTGAGTTGCACTAGCATGCAAGTGCTACTGTAGTCTGGGCAATGATAATCACCAGGTGATAAAACCTTCATTATAAGTAAACGACACACAGCCTGACATGTGACACATCCTTGAAATCTGTGTTTTAACTCCTACCTCATGCTGTCCTCAGATTACCCAGCAAAAACCTGCTGACAGATTCTCTTTTAAGTGCTTAGGGAATACTAGTGGAGGCTTTAATAAAAGATCATGAGGATATTTGCATGCATTTCTTAGGTTGCCTTTAAATTACTATCACGAGAAAAAACACTTAACATGCAGATATGGGGTTAATCTGCAGGTTAATAGCATTATCATGCCCAGCACCCGCAATTAGCTGAATTCTGCAGGGAGAAAATTAACTTTATTCCCCGGGCAGCATTCAGGTTTCAATCACGGGGCGGCGCAGGTTCAGTCACTGACCCTGACTGACAGCCGGCCCCTGTGCAAAGCCAGTGTCCGTCAGTGCCGGGAGTGCGGTTACAGCCACCTCTCTGTATACTCAGGTGCCGCCCCCGTGACTGAAGCTGGAACGCTGCTGGGGGGAATAAAGTTAATTTTCTTTCCACAGGTTCTCTTTAATACTTCTGTGCCTTGGTAACACATTTATCTTCTCCAAGAATTTAATCTGCATATGCACATTTGCATTACTTAGTTTGGCATTACTTGCCAGTAGTATTTGTTGAAAAATATGGTACATTTTCTTATATGCAGCTCTTATCCAGAACTGTGCATCTCCATGGTTACAGACTACAAGTAAAGATATGTAGTCTGGTCCTGTGTTACTCCACTCCATTTGTCCTCATTTCTTGTTAAACTAAAGAATTAGTCATGTGACTCTTAAGCCGAACTCGATAGCCTCATATGCTTTTGAGGCTGTCGAGTTTGGATCAGGAGAGCCGTGGCCGGTATCTGTATGGTGTAAAATTAGTATCTGTATGGTGTAAAATTAATGCCTATTTTGGCTCATTTTATACAATTGTTTCCCAGGTCTAAACACAATTCAGATATTTTAATTTAGGATTTGACTTTTGCAAACCATGTGCAGTCATTTTTACTGTTAGATCAGGACTATTTATAAGGATATGCTAGCCTCTTAAGGGATTGTCACAACTCAAATATGCACTTATCGGAAAGCACGTCACTTATTACATTGAGTTATAATTAGCGTCTTCCACATCCCTCCTTTAGTGAATGCCCATTTCAGTAGTGTCCATTCCTTTAAGTAGCACAATCTGTTGACTACTTCATTTCCAGAGTAAGATTATGTAATTACCGCCATCACTCTGAACATCGGCTCCATTTGCATGAGAAACATAGCTGAAAATGATTGTTACATAACCTTAAGAAAAGGCTTCACTCTGGTATGAATCATTAGGAAGCTTAGAAGTGCAATGGTGAAGGAAAAGTATGTCATCTTCATAGGTAGGATGTATACCAGAAAATTATATAGTGTAGAATTTTTTTTCCCATGATAAGAATGTACAAATATGATTCATATTTTTATCTAGATTTTTATATAGTACTTTGCCGTTAACCCTATACCACTTACTGTTTTATGAATTAATAGATGACTGGTCCACTTTGTTGTCTACATAGATTTTCCACATAATATTCACTTAAATACATGGCATTGTCTGGCTCAGTTGTACATATTAGTGTTACAATACTCATTATCACTAACAATCCACATCTTGAGGTTTGTAGGGCAAACAAGTTGGGTCTTATTGCTCATTGATACAGAAACCATTGTGCTTCATTGTAGCATACACTTAAATGTTGTTTGTCTGTATCAGAAAAAAAAATACAATTTATTCCTACACAGATGAACCAGAAATTGTATATATTAAAATAGCGCTAGCTCTGTTACATGTGGTAAAAATCCAGTTACGTTCTTGTCAAAGTCCATATGCTTCCATTGAAAAGTGTTTACATCCAACGACTTCTTAACTCCAGAATAATCGAACCTTGGAATGGATTTCTTTACTGCAGTCTAATAGCTGTGAAAAGAAATAACATAATATGGTTTAACCTACGCTTAAAACAAAATACTGGAATGGGTGCAACTTGTTCATGAAAATATGAACATGCCACAAGGGGCTTGGCATGGGCACCCTGACTTTTTATACAATTGGTAATGCTGTTTTTCAGATCATGGAAACTATTTGGCAATATCCAGCACAAACTGATCAGAATGAATTCCTTTTATCCAAATGGAAACTTAATATTCAGAACTACACAAGAGAAATGGTTCTGTGCTTGCCAGTAAGGAACACTCCTATGGAAGACACTGGCTTTGTTCATGGAAATAGGACTTCAAAAAATACACTTTATCCCAGGGAAATGATTTTCATCTCCCCAGTGACACTAGTTCTTTTTCAGTTGGGTTTTGTTTTCTCACAATTTAGATTTTTTTTCTAGTTTCAGAACAGGCAATGCAGTAAAATGTGAGTGTCCTTTAAAACCTTATGTTCCAATATTTCTGAGTGAGTAAGAAAATATTTTGTTAGCTCTCCTACAATTTGAGTCCCCATACCATTTTTTGACGACGATAAAAACATCTAAAACTATTTAAAAAGGAAAACTTTGTAACAAAATTGGCTCTGAAATTATTACTGCCTCCATCATGTGTAATCTGTTGGGACTGTGGCAACAATTTGCTTGCAAGCAACCTTACCTAATTATTGAATAACGATAAGCACAGCCAGCAGCAGTTGACTGCCACAGTTATGGGATGCCTAAAGTCAGGGGTCCTACAGCAAAAGTTAAAATGGGCCCAGCATATGATGCATAGTTTAACCAACTAGGACTGTTGGGTCTAATATTTTTTTTCCCTCCTGCACACCCTTTCCTTGACACTTTTCTCCACTTGTTTGTTAGCAGTGCGGAGAGAGGAGTCCTATACGGGTTTTCTTTTTCTTTACCCAACTGCAAAAAGCAGTGACCCTTCTTCCAAAGTTGTCATAGCAGCCACATTGTCTACCCCTGTGTTAGGCACTTTCTTGGACTTAACTTAATTCCAGTGCTTTCGATAAGTGTCATGCCACTTTCAGTATTTTATTATCAAAAATCTACCGCTGTCAGATGTGTATAAAGGATACGGTCTGAATTCGCTAGCTAAGCCATCCCCCATCTGTGTCACATCTAAAAAAAGAGATATAGATGAGGGCTGAGCCTTAAAGCCTGCCCTCTTCCAAAAGTCACTACCACCCAGAAAGGAGAGGGGAAGTTCCCCTATGTCAAAACAGATGAGGAAGTGGAACTGCCGGGCAGGCACTGACAGCGGGGCACCCGTTAGTTTTCATAATGGAAATTAATTTGTGAGACTAAACAATTTCAATTTGAAACTCGTCTAAAGCTCTTTTTATCTTGTTAAGGCGTTGCACTGATGACAAGCAAGACCGTACAGAAATTCAATTCCAGTTATAATCAATTAAATTTCCCATATACACCATGGGAAAAAAGGGAGAGTAAGTGGATCTTTACTGAGATTCCTGCTGTGTTAAATTATTTTTTTCTGGATGCTGAAAGACATCAAATTTGTTATTGAATGCCACCCATGTTAATGTATAATTGGGTAAATCTTAATTCTCCACATGTGACGCTTTAAAGCAAACATTTTTAACTTATTGCTTGTTTAATTTCTGCTTGCCCCAAAATATATTTGACAGCTCTAATAAGTGTCATAACATATTTTCATTCATTATTGGTACCCCTCCCTGATACCTATAGAGCTTAGTTATTGCATATAGGTTCATATCTGCTCTTGCTAACAAAATTGCTCTAATGGATATAGGTTTAGAACAGGTATCCATATTGGAGTTATGAATCTACATTTATTTACTTACCAAGGGTGAATATCAGCTTACTGTCTACATGCCTTGCTTTTTAGAAAAGTGTAATTTTCTGGACTTTTTATACAGCAAGCAGACCACAGGTATATCACACAGTATAATTTCTAAAAATTTTACTCGTATCAATGGAGATAGCATATGTGCTTATTAGTAAATGTCAGTCTTTATATCATGACCACCCACAACAAGTACTTTGATTTTACATATAGGACGCAATTACACTTCCTACTGCAGAATACTAGTAGAGGAGAGTGAAGCCAGCACTGACTTGCCACAGGGATTGCATGACATAATGTAACGCAATCCCCAGGAGAGCCAGTGCCGAGCCCGCTAGAATGGCGCCCGCACCAGAGATAAGTACAGGTGTTATTATTTTATTGGGGAAAACTGGAATTCATAAGCAGTTGTCCAAGTAGTGGACAACCCGTTTAATTTAAAGGAACCTGTCATCTAAATTAATTTAAATTAAATGTTTGAATCCGCACATGTAGCCCCATTTAATACAGCAGCTGGCCAGCTTCTGACAATCTCAGCAAATCCTGTGATTTTCTAGGGGATCCCTTGGCCAAGCCGACAATTATTTGGCAGTGATTCAGATGTAACACAGCATAGAGACACCTTATGTCCTCCAGAGCGAGAGCTGCTGCTAATTAGTAATGCTCCACTCTGGCTCATGGAGAGGATACCAAGCTGAGATCTTCCCTTTTTGACTATTAGATCACATGCACACGTTGAGTATTTGGTGAGTTTTTTACATCAGTATTTGTAAGCCAAAACCAGGAGTGGGTGAAAAATACAGGAGTGGTGACGTGTTCCTATTATACTTTTCCTCTGATTGTTCCATTCCTGGTTTTGGCTTACAAATACTGATGTAAAATAATCACCAAATACTCAACGTGTGTTGACACCTATTTTACAGTTGTCAGAACTGCGCCGGTATATATGATGTAAGAAGTGTGTATGCCATTAATAAGGTGGCACTGGCCCACCACAATATTAGAGGATTCTCTAGTGGTCCCAGTGTCAAAACAACACAATTTAGAGCTGACTTTGAAGCCAAGTTTTTCATTTGAAGGATTCATACATGTAGTGATAGCGATAAAGTTTACATTGCAATTAAAGAGGTAGTGCACAAGGTTTGTATTAACATTCCAAACATCTAAAAACACGTGAAGTGCCTGTGTATAGAGCAGGCTCCAGAGTTGAGCTCCTCCATACACTGCAGGTGCTGGCTGTGTTATACAGCCGTCTCCTGCATTTAACAGAGCAAGCCTGTGACGTTTGCAATGGATGCTGCAGGCTTGCTTAAGCCAGTGGCAAGTTTCATATGAGATTAATAATTCTGGTTCCTGGAAAATAGTGACATAAGCCAAATAATAAAAAATGCTTAGAATTTTTTAAAAAGCAAAAAGATCTACAGTACAGACCAAAAGTTTGGACACACCTTCTCATTTAAATATTTTTCTGTATTTTCATGACTATGAAAATTGTACATTCACACTGAAGGCGTCAAAACTATGAATTAACACATGTGGAATTATATACTTAACAAAAAAGTGTGAAACAACCGAAAATATGTCTTATATTCTAGGTTCTTCAAAGTAGCCACCTTTTGCTTTGATGACTGCTTTGCACACTCTTGGCATTCTCTTGATGAGCTTCAAGAGGTAGTCACTGGAAATGGTTTTCACTTCACTGGTGTGCCCTGTCAGGTTAATAAGTGGGATTTCTTGCCTTATAAATGGGGTTGGGACCATCAGTTGTGTTGTGCAGAAGTCTGGTGGAGACACAGCTGATAATCCTACTGAATAGACTGTTAGCTGCTTTTTTCTTGCTATAATACAAATTCTAAGTAAAGAAAAATGAGTGGCCATCATTACTTTAAGAAATGAAGGTGAGTCAGTCTGAAAAATTGGGAAAACTTTGAAAGTGTCCCCAAGTGCAGTTGCAAAAACCATCAAGCTCTACAAAGAAACTGGCTCACATGAGGACCGCCCCAGGAAAGGAAGACCAAGCGTCACCTCTAATTCTGAGGATAAGTTTATCCGAGGCACCAGCCTCAGAAATCGCAGGTTAACAGCAGCTCAGATTAGAGACCAGGTCAATGCCACACAGAGTTCTAGCAGTAGACACATCTCTTCAACAACTGTTAAGAGGAGACTTTGTGCAGCAGGCCTTCATGGTAAAATATCTGCTAGGAAACCACTGCTAAAGACAGGCAACAAGCAGAAGAGACTTGTTTGGGCTAAAGAACACAAGGAATGGACATTAGACCAGTGGAAATCTGTGCTTTGGTCTGATGAGTCCAAATTTGAGATCTTTGGTTCCAACCACCGTGTCTTTGTGCGACGCAGAAAAGGAAAACCGATGGACTCTACATGCCTGGTTCCCACCATGAAGCATGGGGGAGGAGGTGTGATGGTGTGGGGGTGCTTTTCTGGTGACACTGTTGGGGATTTATTCAAAATTGAAGGCATACTGAACCAGCATGGCTACCACAGCATCTTGCAGCGGCATGCTATTCCATCCGGTTTGCTCTTAGTTGGACCATTATTTATTTTTCAACAGGACAATGACCCCAAACACACCTCCAGGCTGTGTAAGGACTATTTTACCAAGAAGGAGAGTGATGGGGTGCTACGCCAGATGACCTGAACCCAATCGAGATGGTTTAGGGTGAGCTGGACCGCAGAGTGAAGGCAAAAGGGCCAACAAGTGCTAAGCATCTCTGGGAACTCCTTCAAGATTGTTGGAAGACCATTTCCGGAGACTACCTCTTGAAGCTCATCAAGAGAATGCCAAGAGTGTGCAAAGCAGTCATCAAAGCAAAAGGTGGCTACTTTGAAGAACCTAGAATATAAGACATATTTTCAGTTGTTTCACACTTTTTTGTTAAGTATATAATTCCACATGTGTTAATTCATAGTTTTGATGCCTTCAGTGTGAATGTACAATTTCCATAGTCAAGAAAATACAGAAAAATCTTTAAATGAGAAGGTGTGTCCAAACTTTTGGTCTGTACTGTATAACAAACAAAACTTTAGCAATTTGGTATTTCAGGTTACTGGGTTATTTTCACAGCACAGTGAATACTGGAGAAATGAAACCCAAAAAAACAGAATTGTGGGGGTGAGGCGAGGTCCTGTTTTTCATAACATATATTTGGATGGCCCATAGGCAATAAGGCTCATTAGCTCTCTTTTTAATTGCTACTGAATCGAAAATGAATAAAACATACAACATTGCTTACAGACTTGAATATACACTGCTGTAAACCGGAGCGGACACACAGAAGACGCACACAAACAGGTGCGGTCACACAGAAGACGCACACAAACAGGAGCAGGCACACAAATAGGAGCGGGCACACACACAAGACACACAAACAGGAGCGGACACACAGAAGACGCACACAAACAGGAGCGGATGCACACAGAATACACACAGAAACAGGAGCAGGCACACAAACAGGAGCAGACACACACAGAAGAGGGCCACTCTGAAAGAACTATATTTGGGCCTTTTGCATTCCTATAGCTCAGTGTTTCCCAAACTCCAGTCCTCACGGCCCCAACACATCATGTTTTCAGGATTTTATTAGTATT
Source organism: Phyllobates terribilis (assembly GCF_046119375.1). NCBI lineage: Eukaryota > Metazoa > Chordata > Amphibia > Anura > Dendrobatidae > Phyllobates > Phyllobates terribilis. The sequence goes on along the minus strand of NW_027362761.1, from coordinate 401,779,432 downwards.
GCACAGGAAATGGAATTATTATTAAGGCATCAGAAACTGTCACAGGTTCTCTCACCTGTGAAATAGTAAGGAAATCCTGAAAACATATGTTGGGGGCTGTAAGGATGAGGTTTGGGAAACACTGCTATAGCTTGTCATTAGGCTTGAGCGGACCCATGAGAGTTCGGGTTCGACCAAACTTTAGTCCAAAGTTCGGTTTGGGTACCAGACGTGTACCCGAACTTGAACCTTATCCCGAAACCCCCATAGATAGCAATGGGGATTCGAACTTTTGAGCTGAAAATCTCTCTGTCTCCCTCTGAACTTTACAGTTCGGGTTTGCTCATCTCTACTCATCATATTGCAGAACTGCTGTGGAGGTTGAAGTGGGCCCCTGTGTGGCTGCAAAGGTTGCAACAATGGTATGTCTACCTCTGGGTATAAATCTATATATTAAGTATATTGTACATACAATCCCTAAGTAGACCTATGAGCCTGATTCTATAAAAGAGTATACTACTGCCTGTGAAGGCAGCCTATCCTCTGACTATGACCAAAGAATGTTATTGTTAGTTTAAAAAGTTATTTTGTGTCCTATTTTTCTCCATGATCTAAAAACCATATTGTTTGAAGAAGTTACAGATGCAGCTGAAGCACTGAAGTTTTTAAGGAGTGAGTCAGAGGAATAATACCAGCTCTAGACAAGAAAAAAAACCTTTCCTAGCTGGACCGCTTCCAGGAAAACAGTTGAAAGATATCTCAACCAGACAGAATGAAATCTGTTGCTCGTAGGATTTTAAATGAATCTCCATTAAGCTAATCTTGATCTTATTATGTTACAATGGAGTCAAGTTCCATAACTTAAAGAATTACATTTTGCTAAACCTTCAAGCTCCCCAAAACACTAGGGATATCCATAATAAAAAGTTTACATGTCTATTAAATTCTTATTATATCCTGAAGGCAAATCTCCACATGTACAGAACATAATATAGTACAATTGTATAGTAAATGAAGTACAGTATATTAAACTAGTGTTTTAGACATTTACTGCACCGCTTTATAACTTTTATGAGTTTCTGAAAATCATATACATCAATAGTTTATTATGACAATTTTAATTGCTTATAATATTTAAAAGACACATATATATACTTACTGAGTAACTGTACAGCTAGAAGTATATGCATGATTGCCAGTATATCGTAGATCACAGCGGACAATGTTGTTGGAATAATCAGATTCCGGGACCAAGTAGCTTGGATTCACACTGACCTGTGAAATACATTTATTTTTCATTAATATTGCGGTGTTGTCCTACCTGGCATCTACAAAATATAATCTATCCAATCTTTCCTCACCTTCAAAATATAGTTTCCAGGCTTTACATCTGTGATGTCGATCCACTGACAATCAATATCAGCATTGTAGGTGTCATAACAACCAGGACTCAGTCCCTGAACATTAGAACATAGGTTATTGTAAATTGCATGAGCTATGAGTAATTCTTATACATTGTGTCATGTACAATAAGATCAGAACAGCAGATAAACCACTGCACAAAACCATAATGTACAGCCTAGAAATTGATGACTTAATCCTCAATTCATCAGCTTAAAGGTTCCTCACTTTTTCTACAGAATGGGATTCTGGACGAGAAAGTAAGGCCTTAACTTGCCGTTTTAGATTACTCTTTGAAATTTTGGACCACATAGTACCTCCATAAAGTTCCCAAATATTATTCAGCATGCCAATTTTGATTCCAAATAATATATTCTCACTGTACTCCTCTAAATAGGACTGGTTGGTTTAGTTTGTTTTTAGAATTCACATCCTTGAGGGCCTACATTCAAAATGGAAGTCTTGAGTAATTTGCCCTAAATCCAGTTGTGTTTAAGGTCATTAACCGGTTGTTGAACTTTTAATTGTTTTATTGATATCAAAGCGGTTGTCCACTAGTAGGACAACCCCTTCTCAATCTGAGGGTCTGTCCCCGTTAAAATATAAACAGTTATACTCACATCCCGTGCCGGCGCTGCTCCACTGGTGTCGGAACTCGCGTTCCCGGGGCTTACGTGAGCTTGTTACGTCATGTGAGCCCTGCGCCCAGTCAGCACTGGCATCACTGTGCCGCCTTCGCATGTATAAGTAATCAAAAAAAAGTGCACGGCTAGCCTATGCTCTCACTTCCTCTTGATTACTTATATGTCCGAAAGTGGGGACAGTAACTCCAGCACTGATTATTTATTTTAATAGGGCAAACAATCAGATTGAGAAGGGGTAATGGACAACCCCTTTAATAGTGTAAGTGATTTTGAGGATGGACAACCTTGACTGCTTATAATTGTACAAACAGTACACTTTTTGCAATACAGAAAATCTCCCGAGAATCCGGCAGGCTTACACTGCTCCGGTCCGCCACTCGCTTCTTCCTCTTTCATGTCAGCATGTTCTACAGCAGACAGTCTGCTTTAATGGCTGACATGTAGATGACATGTAATGTAAACTAGTCCATTACCAGAGATGTGTTAGGTAATCAGTGGTCTTGTTTATACTGACTTGTCAAGATCAAAGCTATTCTGCAGGATATGTTCTCAAATCCATGTAGATTACATGCTAAGTTATGAAAAGAAAAAACAAGCCTTATACCTTCACAAGAACTTGCTTCCTGCATACATGATTTATTTTGATCTATTTACTTAGTTGGAGACAATAAAATGTTAATTATTCCATTCTTTTGAACCTCAAAGTTTTCAACATTTTGTTACCAACCTAATTAGTTTCTGTAATATACTGGAAAAAAAAAACAGATTCACAAAATAACTTCACTTTTACTAGGTCTCCATCAAAATGCTATAATAATTACATTTAGGGTATCACAAAATTACAATCAGTGCATTGGGATAATTACAAACGTTCTCATCTGCTGATGTAAGTTGGAACCTGGTATGTTATATATCCCTCTACATAGGAGTTGGCAAAGAAGCCTGACAACAGATTTTTCCTGAGGGTCCCCACACATTTGGTTACGATTGCATTATAACACATAAGGGTACGTGCACACAAAGACTTTTAAACTCAGGTGCCGAGTTTTTCAAGCAGAAGATGCTTCAAGAAATTCTAGCGTTTTTTTCCTGAAGTGTTTTTTGTGTCATTTTCTCAGTTGTTTCCTGAGTGTTTTTACTACGGTTTTGGCCACCAGCATTTTTTTGGATTTTTTTTTCATGTTTTTTGTGATGTGCTTTTTACTGTTGTTGTTTTCACTCCATTGAATAATGATGAAACCGATGGTGTTTTTTAAGCAAAAATAATGGAAAAATGCTCCAAAAGGCGTCCAGGCAGATTCCCATTGACTTTAATTTTAAAATACATATTGTTTTCTGACCAGAAATCACCAGAAGAATTGACATGTCACTTCCTTTAACCACTTGGCGTTGTTAGAAACCTAAAGCAGTTAAAAGATGTCAAGTAATTTTTACATAGAAATACATGTGTTCATTCTTTTGAGCGTTTTCTGGCGGTTTTCTGCTTTAAAAAGATGTTGTGTGCACATACCCTAAGTGTTGATACCATGGTAGATTGATTAAGTGAATCACTGAATAAAGGCTTTTTCAAAGGCCAGTGTTTGTTGTTCATGGGCGTTTTTTCACTGACAGCACATAGACACATCGGCCCCAAATCATCAAAGCTTTTATGGCAGAATTCTGTTGTAAAAAGCTTTGAAAAGTCGCCTAATTTTGGCACAAAGTGAGGCTGCTGTAAAATTTTGCAACTTTTAGCTTTCTCACTCCATTTTTGACCTGAGTGGGCAAGGCTTGGGTGTGACAGTGGCATGGCAACCCCCACTCATCAAATTCATGAAAAGCAATGGCATTCCTTACGCCACAAATCTTACTCCTGTCCCCTGTTGGAGAAAGATTTGTGACAAAGTGCACATGAAGGCATACGCCACTTTTCAAATGTGCCAGATTCATTAAAGAGTCCAGCACATCTCACCAAGACGCTGGTCTTGATGAATTAGGGCCATTGGGGCATATTAATCAAAACCGTCTCATTTTTAAACTGTGTAAACTTAGCATCGATAGTCTTAAAATCCAGCCAAATTCATCAAAGTACGTTACACCACCTATTAGTTGGCTTACTTTGTGCCACTATTTTGCCATAGTTTTTGGCACATGTGACATGTTAGGTCATGCCCCTTTTCTGGTAAGTTATAAAAAGTGTCTAAAACACATAATAAATATGCTGCAAGTTATGAAAGACAGTTTTTGGTGTGATTTACGACAGAATTCTGCTACTTTTACTCTGGAGTACACGAGCATACATTCTCTCCTCCAAGAGAACAGAATTGATTATGGTAATGACACTCCAATCAATCTCTGATCCAAGTTTTATCAGAGTGTGAGCTTAGTGTAAGGAGAAGGTGGAAAAAGAGTTTCTCCATTCTGTGAGTCTTCGGAATTTGCACTGCACTCAGATGTCATCCGCATGCAGTCCGATGCTTTCCACGCACCCATAAAGTTGAATGGGTGAGTGGCATTTGTGCTGCAAATCACAGCATGCTGCAATTTTTTTCTCATGTCAAGTCGATATGAGAAAAAAAACGCTGATCGGCACTGCCCCATAGAATAACATTGGGTTGAGTGCTATCCGATAAAACATTGGATTGGATAGCACTTGTTCGATGTATACGCTCATGTCAGTGAGCCCTTAGCTTGTTAAATATGCCACAATATACTCTTTAGGGCAATATGTCTTTTTTGCAGACTTATAGTTCTACACTGGTATATTTTGTGGACAGACACCCAAAAGCTCCTTTGCCAGACAGTAGGACACAGTACGATGCCAGACTTGGAAATGGCACAAGTAATTTGTGGATCCTGGTATAGATTTTTTTTGGAGCCTAGGAACTTTAAAGGGGATAACTGGGACTTACAAAAAAAAAAGTGCCTAAGCACTAACAGGTTGGTAGCTGCAAACTGCCTGCCTGTTGTGCCCAGCACCATTCTCCGCCGGCACAGAGCGGTCACAGACTTCCGCTGACATCACGTCAACAGAGCGGCAGTTTCTTTTCCTGTTGACAGGGCGGGACTACTAGTGTCATGCTGATTGACAGCCAACTCTCTACTACCTATTGGGAGGAGTCAGCTGTCAATCAGTATGACACCAGTAGTCCCGACCTGTCAACAGGAAGAGAAACTGCTGCTCTGTTGACAGGGAGCAGCTAAATCTCTGGCAGGAGTGGTCAATGACTGGCGCCGGTTACAAGAGGTACTTGCCTCTGTTAGCTACTACATGCCTTTTTTTTAAAGTCCCGGATATCCCCTTTAAATTATTCCTCTAGTGTATTGGCCTCTGCCCTCCTGAAGAACATACCTAAGAATGCTTTACTATTTGATTAAAAATTTTCCATCAGTGCAACAAGTTGTCCATAAAAAAGAATTTAGAATTACTATTACCCTATTTCTATAAAGCAAAAATACAAGCAAAATCTCCATACAGTGTATTTGCAGACAGGCACGTTTCAGGGTAATGTGAGGCTGTAAAGGTTGAAAGAAAGTGGGACACGCATGCTTCTCTGCAGACGTGGTGGATGCTATTACAGAAAGGGATTTTTAAAAATCTTGGCTTCGGGTTTGAATAGAAAATGGCTTCTGATCAAATAACGTCTGAGGTTTCACCTCGCATAGGAAAATGTGCATATTACATGAAGCCAAGTAACTCTTGCTATTAAGCCTCTTGTTCTGCTTGCAGAACAGTCTATTCTTTCCTCTGGATGAAGCTATTCTTGTCAGTTTGACAATAGGAGTTCATAGAATACTGAGTATAACTAAATCTGTGTTTTCTAAAGCCACCTGGCATTGTCCTCATGATATACAAATAGGAAAGTCCTAGACACAATTGTAAAGAAGTATTGTGTTGTATTATATCTGTGTTCAAAAACTACCTAATACTATTCTTAACCTTGTAGATATTCACTGCACATACTTATGTCCAAACATGTCCTTCCTTAAAGGGGTTTTCCCACAAGCAAAAGGTAATTGTAATCAATGTCTGTGTCTGACCGTTGTAAGGTGGTAATGGTCGTGTTGTCGATGGGAGGTATGTATCCCAGAGATGGCTGGTCTTTGTGATGTAACCCGGTGTAGTTTCTCTAGGGCACACATGCACTAAGAGGATTAATTGGTGCACCTGGGAGCCGGGGTACGGGTTGCTAGGAGAGAATAGGGCGGTCTAGCTACCCACATACCTCACCTCTGGGTGTGGTTACCAGCCTATATAATGGAGGCTGTTGTTTGGCACATGGTCTGTGTGTCTGGAGGGAGAAGGTCTCCTGTGTGGTTGTCTCCAGACTGGGCCGTGTACTGGATGCCTACCAGCCTGTGTGACCACAGCGCTGGCTAACCAGAGTTTTGCTAAACGGACTGTTTTCTTTGTTTTGCCTTCACTAAAGGCTGTTTGCACTTTTGCTTTTGCATGGTTTCTGAAACCAATAAACCGTTATGGACACTTAAAGGAACATGCCTCCTGTTTTCCTCCCATCGCACTCAAGTGAGTACGATCCCTACACCGTGTACGGAACAACACAGCTCCTGGGCAGGGGAGGAAGCAAAAGATAATACAGACACTACAGCAGCTGTGGAATGATCAGACCATGTTCCATACATGGTCAGACACAGACATTAATTTTAAAGAACTTTTGTTCGTGGGAAAACCCCTTTAACTTGCCTTTATGCCTGACATATCTGAAGACATATGATGCTAAGTAAAAATGAAAAAGAAAATCATGGTTGTATTCTGCATGAGGCAAGAGGCATAAGGAGTAGGCGGTTACCAGACACCTCTCTGATGGTAGTCTATGTCCTCTGAGAACAAAAAGATTGGACATGTTGAAATCCAACTGTCCAATCCTTCTTTCTCCCAACAACTGCCATTGTTGAGAGTGGGGAGGTCCTTATACAACCGTGACACTAATCTAACCTGTAGAACAAGCTTTACTGTCAGCTAACTTCCAACAATGCACTTCTCTTTGATCTGTTAACCTACATAATTCTGATGTTAGATTTGGATGTAAATTGGAAAACATCTTTGTACTCAAAATCATTATAACATATGTCAAAAAGTAATTATGTGCAAGTAAACTGTGGGATACTGAGAAAAGTGTATGAATTAATGCTGGAGTCAGCTTACTGATATTTGCCAGATATTGCACCGGTGTCCAGTTGGCATAAAGAACTAGAGACTTAGAGTATATGATGATGTTTTTAATCCATAGACTAACATGTGACATATTGTATATATCCAATAGGAAAATATTTCTTTGGGGTGTGTAATAAAGCCTAAATAGTCATCAGAATGACACATGGCAAAATATTGGGAAGTAATATATATATTTACATGTTACAATGGTAGCATCCTATTATACGACCGATTCTGTGAGCTCTATATGGTTATATACAGTGTGTGTGTATATATATATATATATAATTTTTTTTAATAAGTCAGTTAATTACATTTCTTCCCTCCTAAATATTCCATGATCAATAGTGAATGGTATTATTGAGATGTGAAAGTGTCCACAGCAACTCAGTCATGAAGTGGCAGAGCATGTAAAGTTACAGAGCAGGACCACCGAGCACTGAGGCTCAAATTGCATAAAAGTTGCTAACACTCTGCTGACTCATTAACTGCAGAGTTCCAAACCTTTTCTGCAATTAACATCGGCAAAAGGCTGTGTGCGGAGAGCTTCATGGCATAGATTTTCATGGTGAAGGACCTGCATGCAAGCCTTACAACACCAAGTACAATGCCAAGCGTTGGATGAAGTGGAGTAAAGCATGCTACCACTGAATTCTGGAGCAATGGAGTGAAGAATCATGCTTCTCTATTTGTCACTCATTGATGACTCTGGGTTTGATGGATACCAGTATAATCTTACCTGCCTGACTGCATGGTACCAAACGTAACGTTTGGTGGAAGAGGGATAATGCTAAGAGATTATTCAGGGCTTGGCCTAGGCCTGTTAGTTCCACTGACGGGAAAAGTTAATGCTTCAGGATACCAAGACATTTTCTACAATTGTAATTTTGTGAGAACAGTTTGGAGAAGGCCATTTTCTGTTCCAACATGACTGTGACCCCTGTGCACAAAGCAAGGTCCATAAAGGCATGGTTGGGGGACTTTGATGTGGAAGAACTTGACTGGTCACACAGAGCCCTGACCTCAACCCCATCCATCATCTTCGGGAAGAAGTATAATAGTTACCACCTGCGCCAAAAATTCTCACAAGCACTCCAAAATCTTGTAAAAAACCTTCCCAGAAGAAGGGATAAACTCCACATTAATGCCAATGGTTTTAGAATTGGTTATCATAAGAGCTCTAGTAAGTGTAATGTGTAAGTGTCCCAATACTTTTGTCGATATAGACAATATTTTATAAATTGCTGCTTAATATGATGATCACTTGGGTTAATACTTCACCATTATTACATTTCTCACCTGTGTATGTGCAGTACATGCAAATCTCCTATAGTAACCGTAGTCACAAGAGGTATCCTCCAAGCAGAAGCTGGCCTTGTGTCCTTCAGCAACTCTTCTGTGTGACTGTGCATCAAGTAAGTCATAGTGACTGAACTCATCCATACTGTGGTAATGTCTGTAAATGACAAATAGGAAATTACAACTGCATTTATTGAGTTCAGAGTGATTTACCTTGGAAGAAGTCCCAACCTAGTGTGCGTATGAGTGTGTCTGTATACAGTGGATGGATAGATAGACAGACAGACAGATATATCAGGAATACACTGGTGATGCCTGAATATTTACAAATGAAAATGTATTCGTCCCATTAAAGACCACTGAGGTCTATAGTGAATGTACAGCTTTAGCACAGATAAAACATAACCAGGACAGATTTATTAAAACTTTTTAAAAGAAAAAAATGTTGCCCATAGCCACCAATAACAATGCAACTTTCACGTCACTACAGCAGTTAAAGAGATGAAAGCTGCTACAGGCAACAAACACACTTTCTTTTAGGCCACTTTAATATATTTGCCCTTATTAAGTTTTATCTATTTAATATTAAAAAATAAATAAAAAGTGTTAAGTCTTGACATTCACTACAGTTTTCCTTGGTTTTAATGGGGCTAATTAATTACTTTTAGACCATTTTGATAAATGAGAACCATTATTTCCTTGATATATCCTTAGGCCATGGTCATATGAGCGATGACTCTCTTCTGAGAGAATTGGCTAGATTATGGTAATGACACACGGCTCAAACTCTGATCCGAGTTTGGTCAGTGTTAGTTTATTGTGATCTGATGCTCTCGCATGAGAGAATTGTAGCACAGGGGAGAAGGTGGAGAACTTAATTTGTCCACCTTCTCCATTGTCTGTGTCCGTGGAAATCTGACTGCACTTGGATGACATTTGATCCCAGTCCAATGTTTTACACCCATAGACTTGAATGGGTGCGTGTTATCCAATTTGGTGAATCGGGCACAGGGGAGTAACTATAATTGGTGCAGGGGTTGTAATTGCACCTGATCCCCAGAGAGTAGGGGGCCCAAAAAGTCCCTTTGCTCCACATAAAAAGACTGTTACTAGTAAAGAACCATGAAAGTTTGAGGCCTTCTTGGAGATTTTGCACTGGAGCTAATAAACTTCAAGTTACGCCGCTGGTCAGGCCTTATGCTTTAGTAGGCAGCAGTGTTTGTCTACATTAGTGGCTCTATGGACGATCTTGGCACTTTGTCATTAGCAGTTCAATCGAGCACTTCCACATTCTCAGCCATGGACTCTGTTTTTGGCAGCTGAACATGGAAGACTATGAGCGTTTGTCTCATTTCTTTAGTTTTTTTCTGCACAGTATCTATCATCTTAGCTTTGATATTGGTAATTCATTGTTTTTCACTCTATAACTGTACATTTACTTATTCTTTCTTGTGCTGGAAAAAATGAAACGTAAAGATGGAAGAGACAGTGTACGAATGAATGAGGAAAGCAAATGTAACTGGCTGTACATTTACTGGAAAAAAAGGTTTATTTAACTGTCTGGCAGTATAGATGTGCATCATCAAATATTTCAACATGGCAAAGGAGTGATCTCCAAATAGGAAAAATGAATTGTGCAGCCACCAGATTTGCACTTTGTTGAATAAATCCAGATGTTCAGAAGTTCAGCATTTTCATAATTTCCTGTTCGAAAACATAGTTATGATAGATGAATGAAATGCAGCATTTTTTATGGTTGAGTGACAAAGCTCTGACAAAAGTGAACCCTAAAGGCACAGCGAAATTGGATGGAAATTCTTTTCACAGCAGCAAAAAAAATTCCAAGCGAGTTTTGTATTGTTGTCAGAAGAGTTACAGAACTGCCCAATGCGTTCTCCTGTCCTAGTTGTAGCTTAGGTATATTCTTGAAATTTAGTGCATCTCTGAGATGATGGGTTTTCTGGTTAAAATTACAAGGGTCTTATAAAGGTTTAATTTTAGACTGGAGAGTAGATTTTTAGAATTTAATTGCAGGGTGATTTCTATAATAGTTTGAGTTTCTCTGTTATGCATAATATATTGGTGTCAGGCCTAACTGAGCACTTAGATTATACATATACATCAGTACATGAATATTAAACTATATATATCAGTATAATATACAAACAAATTCGTTTGCAAGGAAATATTGAGTATAAGGCTGTGTTCACATGTGCATCGCAGGCTCCATCACAGATCACATCATATAAAGTAAGTGACAGGAAGAGTATGAATCGCTATACAGTGGGTACGGAAAGTATTCACACCCCTTTACATGTTTCACTCTTTGTTTCATTGCAGCCATTTGGTAAATTCTAAAAAGTTCCTTTTTTTTGCTCATTAAAGTACACTCTGCACTTTCTTTCTTTCTTTCTTGACTGAAAAAAAAAACAGAAATGTAGACATTTTTGCAAATTTATTAAAAAATAAAAACTGAAATATCACATGTCATAAGTATTCAGACCCTTTGCTCAGACACTCATATTTAAGTCACATGCTGTCCATTTCCTTGTGATCCTCCTTGAGATGGTTCTACTCCTTCATTGGAGTCCAGCTGTGTTTATTTAAACTGATAGGACTTGATTTGGAAAGGCACACACCTGTCTATATAAGACCTCACAGTGCATGTCAGAGTAAATGAGAATCATGCTCTCAAAGGAACTGCCCAAGGAGCTCAGAGACAGAATTGTGGCAAGGCACAGATCTGGCCAAGGTTACAAAAGAATTTCTGCATTACTCAAGGTTCCAAAGAGCACAGTGGCTTCCATAATCCTTAAATGGAAGAAGTTTGGGACCACCAGAAGTCTTCCTAGACCTGGCCGTCCAACCAAACTGAGCAATCGTGGGAGAAGAGACTTGGTGAGAAGGTAAAGAAGAAACCCAAGATCACTGTGGCTGAGCTCCAGAGATGCAGTAGAGAGATGGGAAAACATTTCACAAAGTCAACTATCACTGCAGCACTCCACCAGTTGGGCCTTTATGGCAGAGTGGCCCGACGGAAGCCTCTCCTCAGTGCAAGACATATGAAAGCCCGCATAGAGTTTGTTCAAAAACACATGAATGACTCCCAGACTATGAGAAATAAGATTCTCTGGTCTGATGAGACGAAGATAGAACTTTTTGGTGAAAATTCTAAGCGATATATGTGGAGAAAACCAGGCACTGCTCATCACCTGTCCAATACAATCCCAACAGTGAAACATGGTGGTGGCAGCATCATGCTATGGGGGTGTTTTTCAGCTGCAGGGACAGGACGACTGGTTGCAAATGAAGGAAACATGAATGCGGCCAAGCAAGTACAGAGATATCCTGGATGAAAACCTCGCCCAGACTACTCTGGACCTCAGACTTGGCCGAAGGTTCACCTTACAACAAGACAAGGACCCTAAGCACACAGCTAAAATAACAAAGGATTGGCTTCAGAACAGCTCTGTGACCATTCTTGACTGGCCCAGGCAGAGCCCTGACCTAAACCCAATTGAGCATCTCTGGAGAAACCTGAATATAGCAGTCCACCAACGTTCACCATCCAACCTGAGGGAACTGGAGAGGATCTGCAAGGAAGAATGGCAGAGGGATCCCTAAATCCAGGTGTGAAAAACTTGTTGCATCATTCCTAAGAAGACTCATGGCTGTACTAGCTCAAAAGGGTGCTTCTACTCAATACTTTATAAATTTATAAAAATTTCTACATTTTTTTTCAGTCAAGATGGGGTGCAGAGTGTACTTTAATGAGAAAAAAAAATGAACTTTTTAGAATTTACCAAATGGCTGCAGTGAAAAATTTAAAGGGGTCTGAATACTTTCCGTACCCCTTGTACTTCCCATCAAAATGACTGACTGACTACAGAACCTGACTGATCCCACTGCCCACCCCCCATTTTCAGAGTACTTGATAAACATTTGATATCAAATGATTGGGACAAGGAGAGTCAGGGGAAGTGCTCCTCTCTTGAATACACCTTATTAAAGGGAACTTGCCAGGTAAAATAACTCTTTCAGCAAATATGGTGTGAACTTGCAGATTAATTGTGTTTTGACACCGTGCGGCCACCGCACTGAGAGCCCCGCTGCCAGGAGGAAATTAAGTTTATCCCCTCTGGCAGTATTCTGTATTCAGCCATAGTGGTGGTGCCGGCACGTTTTCAGTCACTGCTCTCTGAATAGTGAGCGGTGGCTGTAATTGCACCCCCGACACTGACTGATAGTAGGCTCAGCATTAGAGCACAGCACGCCGAATGTGCCAGGGAAAATAAAGTTAATTTTCTCCCGACAGTGGGGCTCTAAGTGCGGGTGCCACACAGTGTCAGAACGCTATTAACCTGCAGATTAACCCCATATCTGCAGGCCAATAGCGTTATTTTACAGGACAGGTTCCCTTTAAGTATTTGTCCTATGTATTCCCTGATCAGATTCTTCTGTCAGCCAAATGGCACAGTATTTTGAGGAAAGGTGCAGATCTGCTCCAAAACTGTGGTGTCCATACACAACAGTTTTAAAATGTCATATGATTGTCCATTAGTTTAAGGCTGAGTTCAGAGGATGAGGATGATTTTCATCCATATTGTCATCTATACTGTATATGCATTTTAAAAATCCATATGATATCTGAAGGGCATCTATTTTTATGTATCAACAATTTCAAAAGTGTACATGACCACAACCACCTTCCTATGTTAATAATTGCAATGGATTGGTAAAAAATGGATGCAACACAGATTACCTGTATGGGATTCGTTTTTGGGGCTTGGGTTTTTTTTTGCACACTGATATACTTGAATAGAACTGTTTGAAAAAAATTCTCAGCTGAACAGCCATACTGAATAATATTGGTCCCTGTGCTGACTGTGTGTTATCCGATTTTAACACAAGTACATAAAATAGACTCGTCTGAACAAATGTTTCTGCTTTTTTTCCCCAGACAATGAGCTACTTTTCTTCTTAGGTCCAGTATAACAGCAAAGTCTCCTGTGCAACTGAGCCAGTATTTGTTGATTTATGAAAACAAGTCATATTATTGCACTGTTTTGTATTACTTAATTTGTTTGGCAAAGCATGTTTATTAATCTAATATTTATTAATATGATATTTATTAGAATCATTATGTTGTATTCATTGACACTGTCTATAACTTATTGTGTCAGGTTTTATTGTAGTATTTTTGCTTCATTTGGCGTATATTTTTATGCACATAATTGTACATAATCTATAGTGCACGGACTGACCTAATAGTTTGGAAAGCCTGGGATTTAGTCTTCTTTCCCTACATACAACACAAAACGTGCAGTTTCCAGACTCCTGATTCTATATCCACAGTTTATTTTTGGAAGCATGACAAAGCTAACTACTTAGGTACATGTTATACTTACTGGTGGCAGCTGTGCCATTCCCAGGAATAGCGGGGTCTGCTTGGCATGAAGTCAGCTGTGCCTTGATTCTTCACTCTCTGGGGAAAGCGGAGAAGCACCCTCTGATCATAATCTCTGACATCTGAGCGGTAAGCTGAGCTGCGTTGTTACAAGGGACAAAAAGCGCAAAAAAATACATAAAATGAGAATGACTATGACTTTCTTGTAAGATGTGACACATGAAAAAACAGAATTGGGTGACCTCAGTGCAGACATCTCTAAAACACATTTACAACTCAATTCAGATGTATTACCACGGTAAACGTAAATGATTCAATATGAATCACATAACCACAAGCCCAGGGAAAACCTACCAGGAAAAATAAAGTATGTAGTGAATAATCTCTGTCTACGGTGACTACAGCACTTTGGATGAAGTTTCTTGTTTTTCTACACCTGAGTAAATTTCTTCTACAAAAATCAGGAAAACCACAAATTTCCTGTGAATTTCACGCATGGCACTGTAAAACATCTACTGGTGTAGGGTATGTCTTATTTATTTTAGAAAGTGGTGCCCCACTTATCTTATGATTTTAAAATTTTGCAAAATGTGGATCTAAATATTTTTGTCATTTTAGGGTAGCTCTATGTGGCCAGCAATAGTTGTATAGGACAATATACAGTTTTCTACTGGCACATTCACAGACTTCTAAGGGGGGCTGAAACTACTCACTGCTCCCGAATTAACAGTGGTCACTCATTTATTTCTATACTTCAATCTCTAATTCTACAGCTTGGAAATGAGAACTGATAACCATTGCTACAAAGCAGTCACTGACGAAGATGAGCAGTGTAAAAAATAATGGCGGATCCCATTTTGGGACTCTGATTCTACTACGAACACAAAGTGACTGGTATTGGGACACTGTGGCCACACCATTACATATACTGTACACTTTTACTGGGATTGACATTGCGACTAATGCCATTGTATATGTAGCTCCTGATTTTTTGATTCATATAGCTGTGTCATTTGCAGTAGACTATAACTCTTGGTACTATTGGTTCATGATTGCCCAATATTTTGCCATTGTTTTGATATGGAACTATGGAATGCAGTCACTGTATGGCAGCATAGTTTGAGCATTGGATCAAAACATTATGAACAGTTAGCACGCCCCTATCATGGAAAAACCTTGCGTGAAAAACATACATGAAAAAACAACATTCAGTTTTTTCTTTAAATCTAGTTCAGATATCTGTTTCTAAGTAGGGATGAGCAGACCCGTGGAAGGTGGGGTTTGGCTGAACTTGGTTCAGGTACCAGAACTTGACCCGAACTTGACCCCGGACCGGAACCCAATAGAAGTCAATGGAGACCTAAACTTTGGTGCCGTAAAATGGTCGTAGTAAGAGCTAGGGGGCTATAAAAGGCAGCAAAATGGGGGAAAGAGCAGGACAATTGCCCTACAAACAAATGTGGATAGGAAAATGACTTAAAATAATATATAATGAAAAGAAAAAAATAATAATCTTGAACCAGGAGGCTGAGGTCCAAGTGGAGGAGTGGAGCAGTGGATTGCATGTGTAGTTTACTGCACTTGTTAATAAATAAATGGGAAAAAAAACACCTGAGTTCCCAGCTATCTACTATATAATTGTCTTATCCCGTCTGTCTGTCTGTCTGTCTGTCTGTCTGTCTGTTTGTCTGTCCTGGAAATCCCGCGTCGCTCATTGGTCCGGCAGCGGCCAATCAGCGCCGCGGGATTTCTGAAAAAAGCGGCTCATCTGGCGGACTGGGTCAGCGGCGATGCAGCGGGGAGATGAGCGGCGCTGCTGACCTCCATGCGGCTAACGTCGGAAGATCAGCGGCTTGGCCCGCTGATCTCCCGACAGCAAGTGTGAACGGAGGACCGGGGAGCAGCGCCGCCGGTCGGGATGCTTCTGCTGCGAGCAGCCGCTCATCTCCCGGCTTCTCGCAGCAGAAGGAGCCGCACAGGCAGCGCGGCTCCCCGGTCCTCGCTAATACGGAGCCGCACAAGCAGCGCCGCTCCCGGGCCCACACTAATACGACGCTGATTGGTCGCGGTGGCCGGCTGCGACCAATCAGCAGAGCGGTGTTTAAATTTGCCGCCCATCTCGCTGATTGGTTGCGGTAGCCGGCTGCGACCAATCAGCGAGATGGGCGGCAAATTTAAACGCCGCTGTGCTCATTGGTTGCGGTGGCCGGCCGCGACCAATCAGCGAGATGGGTGGCACATTTAAACGCCGCTCTGCTGATTGGTCGCGGTGGTCGACCGCGACCAATCAGCGAGATTGGCGCTAAATTTAAACACCGCTCTGCTGATTGGTCGCGGCCGCCGGCGACAGCTACCAATCAGCGAGATTGCCGCCAAATTTAAACAACGCTCTGCTGATTGGTCGATTTTATTGCCAAATTTAAACAAGCTCTCCGGTCCTCACTAACACAGTTCGCTGATTGGTCACGGCCGCCACCCGTGACCAATCACCGATATTGCCGCCAAATTTAAACACCGTTTTGCTGATTAGTCGCGGTTGCCGGCCGCGACCAATCAGCGATTTTGGCGCCAAATTTAAACACCGCTCTGCTCATTGGTCCCGGCCGCCAGCCGGCCGAGACCAATCAGCGAGATTGCCGCCAAATTTAAACAACGCTCTGCTGATTGGTCGATTTTATCGGCAAATTTAAACAAGCTCTCCGGTCCTCACTAACACAGTTCGCTGATTGGTCACGGCCGCCACCCGTGACCAATCACCGATATTGCCGCCAAATTTAAACACCGTTTTGCTGATTAGTCGCGGTTGCCGGCCGCGACCAATCAGCGATTTTGGCGCCAAATTTAAACAACGTTCTGCTGATTGCGCCCGGTCGGCCGCATACATATTCTAGAATACCCGATGCGTTAGAATCGGGCCACCATCTGGTTTTTAATAACCAGCCAAAGGAAAGCAAACAGCTGTGAGCTGGTCTTATAATGCTGAGAATGAGCCAATATCCATGGACCTCCCCAGCCTATTAATATTTCCTCCTGCACTCCAAAGACATACTGATTGGGAATTCAGATTGTGAGTCCTAATGGGGACAGTGATGATGTATGTAAAGTGATGTAGAAGTAATGGTGATATATAAATAAGTAAAATAAAATAAATGTATTTATGGACTTTAGTGGATTAATCCATAACTCTCTGAATATATCAACTTTGTCACTGATCTTTGTAAACTTGGTGGTGTTCATAAGCTGTAAAGCTTCTTAGGAGGTCCCTGTGAAAAATACTTTTGCTCTCCACTGAACTTAATATAACCTGCAATTGTAGATCTTTTATTAGAACAAAATGTGAACTAGACTAATCAATGTCTCCAGTGTCTAGGCATCCTGGCAGGTTTGTATGGCTGCACCATACATCCTAGAACTCCATGATTATACTCATGTCACAAAACATAGAATGACAATGCAGTCTGATTTGGTTTATCAGCTGCTGCACATTGTTGCTAGAGGACATGTTGCCAAAAGAAATACCGTTATGTAATTAAATTTCAGACATACTGGAGTCAGGTTAGTCATAGTCTAAAATGACACAAGTGTGCCCCAGCTCATCTTTTCCTCTAAGTTATTATGTCCAAGTATACTCCCTCTTCGTAGATATAAAATATGGAAAAATCAACAGTCGGGAAGCACACAAGCCGTAAACATTCTATGACATTTTCTAATATAAAAATGTAACCTAAAATGATGACTGGGAGTAAGTTTAAAATCTGTTCACATGGAAGATCGTCACAAAATGTTATTTACACATTTCCAAGAATATTTTATTAGAGATAGCACGGAAATTATTACCACATATATTATAGACAACTTTTATCACATTTGATATTGGTTTGTACTTTTACAATAATGCTGTATTCTTTCCAGAGGATGTCTAGCCATATGTAGGGTACTATATATTTTTTTAGAAAAATTAGTTAACTTTTTATTTTATATGTATTGCTATAGGAGGTAGAGCTGTGTTATCATCATGGTGTGATTATTCATTTCAAGTTAGAAAAGCTTCATTTCTCCTTCACTTTAGGCCTCCTTCACACGTCCATGTAAAACAAGTTTGTGAAAAGCCGTTACCGGTGTCATCCGTGTTTTCCATCAAGGTGTCACCAGTGTGTCCGTTTTTACCATCAGTGTGCCATCAGTAGTTTTCCAGGATGGATAAAGAAAGAAATAAATTAAAAAGTTTCTCCTATACTTTGCAATATTAAACATGGACCGCACACGGACGGCACACAGATGGCATCCGTGTGCTGTACATGTTTTTCATGGATCCATAGACTTGCATTAACATTTGTCGTCCGTGCTGCCAGAAAAAAACAGACATGTCTCCATGTGCTTTGCAGGACACGTGGTCTGTGTAAAAACACGGATATGTGCATAGCATCATGGGTTATAATGGCTACGTGTGGTTTCCGTGATAAAAATGGATACCACACGTACTGTAAACACAGACGCGTGAAGGAAGCCTTGAGTCCGTTTCAGACGTCCATGCTCAGACCAGTCACATCCGCAAATTGTGGATGTGACTGGCTCTATGTGCAGCTTGGTGAGCTTGTCTACCTGCTGGTTACATGCGCCAAATATAAGACAAAAACAAAATGAGCATATACCCTGCTGTAAGTAAATAAGTAACAGCAATAGTGCATATAAATATGCTCCGCCCTTATTCACATTGACGTCACTTTGACACATACTAAGGTTTTAATACTAGAGGTTAGGACCCTCCTGATTTGGGTACACCTTGACACTGGTGGGATGGCTTTTACACATTTTTTTTTATCAACAACGGTGTTTACATAGTACCCTATGTTATTTATCTGCACTATGGCTTTTACTTATTTACTTACAGCGGGGTATATGTTTATTTTGTTTCTGCCTTAAGTTTTGTCTGTTTAATGCCAGTATGAACATGCTCTTATTTTGCATGCATACCATCTTATACTCCAGTTAATTTTTTTCGGTTTAGTTACATGCACCAGTCTGGTTTGTAAATCAGTATATGAGGGGAGAGAGAAGGGGGAAAAGTGTGTGAATAAATTATACTGGTTAAAATATAACTTTTATTAACTTATTATAAAATTGGGATGGTATAAAATTAGAATATATATATATAAAATGTGTTTCAATAATAGCCGTGAACATATAATGGACCATAATCATATGCTAACCCAACATTTTGGTCTTGATCCACCAAAAAATCTGATATGCAATATTAAAGTATCATAAGATTATAGCCAAAGTCACTCTTCTCAATGGTTGGGTATTCTGGGGGATTAATAAATTGTAAGCAGCTCAGACTATATATTAAAGTGAAGCCACACTGTAAAGTATAACGCTGAGGGTTGATGTCCAAATAATAATGTGCATTTATTTGATAGAGTAATAGCAGAGTGAAAATGGGGACAACACATTTGTGCAATGACTTGGACTGCAAGAATTGTCCCTGAGTTCACTCTGCTGCTGCGTGCGCTGAAGGCTGATAGTTGTTAGTGATACAACTTATCATGCAGGTGGACACACTATCAGCGTGCCACGTGTGTATCACCGTTATATATTTATTTCAGCTGTTGTGTGAGTTACATCACAGTATATGCTGTGCTGTCAATTTGACGATGTCAATGTATACCATTACTCTAGTCCCTGATGCGTGTTTCGCCGTATTACCGGCTTTTTCTAAAGGCTCATGAATCGGACCACAATAGTGCATGATGTGATTGTTTGCAAGCTGAACCAATGGTCCTTATGGAAAATTAGCCATGTGCACTGGTACAATGGCTGCAATGGGTCTTTGTGCTCTCTTTGTGTAGTCCATCCTCTGCTCATATTTGTCTGCAGAGTCTCCATCAGGGGTTTCACCACTTTAAGGCCACATTCACACATTTAGCATTTGGTCAGTATTTTACTTCAGTATGTGTAAGCCAAAACCAGGAGTGGGTGATAAATACAGAAGTGGTGACGAGTTTCTATTATACTTTTCCTCTGACTATTCCACTCCTGGTTTTGGCTTACAAATACTGATGTAAAATACTGACAAAATACTGAATGTGTGAAGGTGGCCTCAAGAGCAGGAATAGTAGCTCAGCATTAGTGTTGAGCCACCCCCGTAGTGTTCGGGTTCGGTTCGGTTCGTCGAACACCGGGATGTTCGAGGAACTGTTCGTCGAACTGTTCGTCGAACACCTTAGAACACCGTCGAACACCGTTAAAACCAATGGCAGGCAAACAAAAACACATAGAAACACATAGAAAACACCTGCAAAGGTGTCCAAAAGCTGACAAACTGCTCAGAAGACACTCTCTTTAAAAAAGCCGGCCGGCAAATTCAGCAGCGGCATACACCGGTACCCGACAATTTAGACAAGAAGGAATAGAGCATCACACATAGATTAGATAGATAGAAACATGTCAGTCACACATATAAGAAGCACAGTGACAGTGTTGGTTACTGCACTTGTCATTTAGTGTAAAGGATTTATTAAAAAAAATATTAGTGTTTTCATGCACCGTCTCTTTAAAAAAGCCGGCCGGCAATTCAGCATCTGTACCCGACAATTTAGAACAGAAAGAATAGAGCTTCACACATAGATTAGATAGATAGAAACATGTCAGTCACATATATAATAAGTACAGTGATAGTGTTGCTTACTGTACTTGTCATTTAGTGTAAAGGATTTATTTAAAAAAATAATAGTGTTTTCATGCACTGTCTCTTTAAAAAAGCCGGCCGGCAATTCAGCAGCGGTACCCGACAATTTAGAACAGAAAGATAGAGCATCACACATAGATTAGATAGATAGAAACATGTCAGTCACATATATATGAAGTACAGTGATAGTGTTGGTTACTGTACTTGTCATTTAGTATTAAAATAAAGGATTTATTATTAAAAAAATTGGCGTGGGGTTCCCCTTAATTTTAGGCTCTAGCGGAGGTTAAGCAGACGGCTGGGGCAGATGTTTGAAGCCTGGGAAGGGGGTAATACCCACGGAGCTTCCCAGGCTACTAATATCAGCCCCCAGCTGAATACATAGCCTTTACTAGCTATTAAAATGGGGGACCCCCCCAAAAAAATGACGTGGAGTCCCCCCTAATTTAATAGCTAGCAAAGGCTAGGCAGACAGCTGGGGGCTGATATTAATAGCCCAGGAAGGGAGCCATGAATATTGGCCCCCTCCCAGGCTAGAAACACCAGCCGTCAGCCGCCCCAGAAATGGCGCATTCATAGGATGCGCCAATTCTGGCACTTAGCCTCGCTCTTCCACGCTGCCGTGGTGCGGTGGCAGGGGGTAATAGGGTTGGGGTTGATGTCAGCTTATAATGCCAGCTGACATCAAGCCCAGGTTAGTAATGGAGAGGCGTCTATAAGACACCCCCATTACTAACCCCATAGTCAAAGTTAAAAAAAACACAAACACCCAGAATAAAGTCCTTTAATTGAAATAAAGACACAATCCTTTATTGTTCTAAATTAAACCATACTTACCATCACGCCCATTCCAGCTGAAGCCAACGATCTCCTGCAATAAAAGAAAAATAATAAAGCAACCTCATCCTTACCTTTCCATGGTTCCCACGACAGCTTCAGCTCTGCTACATCGAGATGACAGGCTGGACCGCAGTAGAACGCTGCCATCCAGCCTGTCATCCCGCAGACACTGAGAAGCGCAGGCTTGCTTGCGCTGCTCAGCGTCTCTCTGTGACGACATCCAGATGAGCCGAGTTCATGTCCAATGAACTCGGCTCACCTCATGCACGTCACTGACAGCGTGGGAAAATTCTCACGCTGAAGCGCTGATTGCAGGAGAATTTTCCCACGCTGTCAGTGACGTGCAGGAGGTGAGCTGAGTTCATTGGACATGAGCTCACCTCATGCACATCACTGACAGCGTGGGAGAATTCTCCTGCACTCAGCACTTCAGCGTGAGAATTTTCCCACGCTGTCAGTGACGTGCATGAGGTGAGCCGAGTTCATTGGACATGACCTCGGCTCATCTGGATGCCGTCACAGCGAGACAGTGAGGAGCGCAAGCATGCCTGCGCTTCTCAGTGTCTGCGGGATGACAGACTGGATGGCAGCGTTCTGCTGCGGTCCAGCCAGTCATCTCGATGTAGCAGAGCTGAAGCTGTCGTGGGAACCATGGAAAGGTAAGGATGAGGTTGGTTTATTATTTTTCTTTTATTGCAGGAGATCGTTGGCTTCAGCTGGAATGGGTGTGATGGTAAGTATGGTTTAATTTAGAACAATAAAGAATTGTGTCTTTATTTCAATTAAAGGACTTTATTCTGGGTGTTGTGTTTTTTTTAAATACTTTACTAGAAATTCATGGCGGTCATGTCTAATACTGGCGTGACCCCATGAATTTTGGGCTTGGGGCCAGCTGATAATACCAAGCTGGCCCTAACCCCTTTATTACCCAGTGAGCCACCGCACCAGGGCCCTGGATGAGTTGGGTACAGCGCCAGAAGATGGCGCTTCTATGAACGCGCCATTTTCCGGGGTGGCTGCGGACTGCAATTTGTAGCGGGGGGGGGCCCAGAAAGCTTGGGCCTCCCTGCGCTGCAGATTCCAGCCCCCAGCTGCCTAGTTGTACCTGGCTGGACACAAAAATAGGGCGAAGCCCCACGTACTTTTTTTTTAATTATTTCATGAAATTCATGAAATAATTAAGAAAAAAAGGCCTTCCCTATATTGTTGTGTCCGGCCAGGTACAAATAGGCAGCTGGTGGTTGGGGGCAGCCCGTTCCTGCCTGCTGTACCTGGCTGGACACAAATATAGTGCGAAGCCCCACTTCAATTTTTTTTAATTATTTCATGAAATTCATGAAATAATTAAGAAAAAAAGGGCTTCCCTATATTGTTGTGTCCGGCCAGGTACAAATAGGCAGCTGGTGGATGGGGGCAGCCCGTTCCTGCCTACTGTACCTGGCTGGACACAAATATAGTGCGAAGCCCCACTTCAATTTTTTTAAATTATTTAAGGAAATTCATGAAATAATTTAAAAAAAATTGACGTGGGGCTTCGCACTATATTTGTGTCCAGCCAGGTACAGCAGGCAGGAACGGGCTGCCCCCAACCACCAGCTGCCTATTTGTACCTGGCCGGACACAACAATATAGGGAAGCCCTTTTTTTCTTAATTATTTCATGAAATAATTTAAAGAAAATTGACGTGGGGCTTCGCCCTGTTTTTGTGTCCAGCCAGGTACAACTAGGCAGCTGGGGGCTGGAATCCGCAGCGCAGGGAGGCCCAAGCTTTCTGGGCCACCCCCGCTGCAAATTGCAGTCCGCAGCCACCCCGGAAAATGGCGCGTTCATAGAAGCGCCATCTTCTGGCGCTGTACCCAACTCATCCAGGGCCCTGATACGGTGGCTCACTGGGTAATAAAGGGGTTAGGGCCAGCTTGGCATTATCAGCTGGCCCTAAGCCCGAAATTCATGGGGTCACGCCAATATTAGACATGACCACCATGAATTTCTAGTAAAGTATTTAAAAAAAACACAACACCCAGAAAAAAGTCCTTTAATTGAAATAAACACACAATTCTTTATTGTTCTAAATTAAACCATACTTACCATCACGCCCATTCCAGCTGAAGCCAACGATCTCCTGAAATAAAATAAAAATAATAAAGCAACATCATCCTTACCTTTCCATGGTTCCCATGACAGCTTCAGCTCTGCTACATCGAGATGACAGGCTGGACCGCAGCAGAACGCTGCCATCCAGCCTGTCATCCCGCAGACACTGAGAAGCGCAGGCTTGCTTGCGCTCCACAGTGTCTCTCTGTGAGGGCATCCAGATGAGCCGAGTTAATGTCCAATGAACTCGGCTCACCTCATGCACGTCACTGACAGCGTGGGAAAATTCTCCTGCACTCAGCGCTTCAGCGTGGGAGAATTCTCACACTGAAGCGCTGAGTGCAGGAGAATTCTCCCACGCTGTCAGTGACGTGCAGGAGGTGAGCTGAGTTCATTGGACATGAGCTCACCTTATGCACGTCACTGACAGCGTGGGAAAATTCTCCTGCACTCAGCGCTTCAGCGTGGGAGAATTCTCACGCTGAAGCGCTGAGTGCAGGAGAATTCTCCCACGCTGTCAGTGACGTGCAGGAGGTGAGCTGAGTTCATTGGACATGAGCTCACCTTATGCACGTCACTGACAGCGTGGGAGAATTCTCCTGCACTCACCGCTTCAGCGTGAGAATTTTCCCACGCTGTCAGTGACGTGCATGAGGTGAGCCGAGTTCATTGGACATGAACTCGGCTCATCTGGATGTCGTCACAGAGAGACGCTGAGCAGCGCAAGCAAGCCTGCGCTTCTCAGTGTCTGCGGGATGAGAGGCTGGATGGCAGCGTTCTGCTGCGGTCCAACCTGTCATCTCGATGTAGCAGAGCTGAAGCTGTCGTGGGAACCATGGAAAGGTAAGGATGAGGTTGCTTTATTATTTTTCTTTTATTGCAGGAGATCGTTGGCTTCAGCTGGAATGGGCGTGACGGTAAGTATGGTTTAATTTAGAACAATAAAGGATTGTGTCTTTATTTCAATTAAAGGACTTTATTCTGGGTGTTTGTGTTTTTTTTAACTTTGACTATGGGGTTAGTAATGGGGGTGTCTTATAGACGCCTCTCCATTACTAACCTGGGCTTGATGTCAGCTGGCATTATAAGCTGACATCAACCCCAACCCTATTACCCCCTGCCACCGCACCAGGGCAGCGTGGAAGAGCGAGGCTAAGTGCCAGAATTGGCGCATCCTATGAATGCGCCATTTCTGGGGCGGCTGACGGCTGGTGTTTCTAGCCTGGGAGGGGGCCAATATTCATGGCTCCCTTCCTGGGCTATTAATATCAGCCCCCAGCTGTCTGCCTAGCCTTTGCTAGCTATTAAATTAGGGGGGACCCCACGTCATTTTTTGGGGGGGTCCCCCATTTTAATAGCTAGTAAAGGCTATGTATTCAGCTGGGGGCTGATATTAGTAGCCTGGGAAGCTCCGTGGGTATTACCCCCTTCCCAGGCTTCAAACATCTGCCCCAGCCGTCTGCTTAACCTCCGCTAGAGCCTAAAATTAAGGGGAACCCCACGCCAATTTTTTTAATAATAAATCCTTTATTTTAATACTAAATGACAAGTACAGTAACCAACACTATCACTGTACTTCATATATATGTGACTGACATGTTTCTATCTATCTAATCTATGTGTGAAGCTCTATTCTGTCTGTTATAAATTGTCGGGTACCGCTGCTGAATTGCCGGCCGGCTTTTTTAAAGAGACGGTGCATGAAAACACTATTATTTTTTTTGATAAATCCTTTACGCTAAATGACAAGTACAGTAAGCAGCACTGTCACTGTACTTCATATATATGTGACTGACATGTTTCTATCTATCTAATCTATGTGTGATTCTCTATTCTTTCTATTCTAAATTGTCGGGTACCGCTGCTGAATTGCCGGCCGGCTTTTTTAAAGAGACGGTGCATGAAAACACTATTATTTTTTTTGATAAATCCTTTACGCTAAATGACAAGTACAGTAAGCAGCACTTTCACTGTACTTCGTATATATGTGGCTGACATGTTTATATCTATCTAATCTATGTGTGAAGCTCTATTCTTTCGGTTCTAAATTGTCGGGTACAGGTGTATGCCGCTGCTGAATTGCCGGCTTTTCATGTTTCACTGTTGGCACTGTTCCCATCGATTTGGGCAATCACTGTAATGCCACAACCACCATGGCTGTGGCATTACAGTGAGTGGCAGACAATCCCTGCATGATTGGTGCTCTAAATAGCGCCAGACATGCAGGACACGCTTTTGGTGCACGAACAGTTATCGAACATAACCTCGAACAGCCGAATTTTTTGCAAATCGTTCGGGTTCGTCGAACAACTCGAACACCGCCCAAAACAGCTCGAATTTGAGATTGGCGAACAGTTCTAGTCGAACACCGCTCATCTCTACTCAGCATGCAGTGATTCTCTTTCCATTTTAATGATTGAAATCCCAGGTGAACACCACTAAAGCCAATGGAGTGCATTAGTAGCCATTTAGATTGATTGGATGATGCTGTAACCATGCCATTATAGAAAAGCCAGTCTGCTAGTGTGAACATAGCTTTAGTTTATCATTACTGTGTAATTGTTATTTGGAGAAACTCCTTTTCTAGTCTCAGGGTATGGTGGTTAAAAAGCATTTCTTAGTAAAATTGTACTTTCATTTTTTTAGGACTGTTGCAAGATGATCAGGACAGAAAAGGTCTACAGAGAAATTAACTGTAGCAATATAAAATCTTAATATGAAAAAAAAAACAAGGTGAAGACTGTAGTATTTCCAGTTTAACCCCTCCACGACCTTTGAGGTATAGATACTGTAATGCACACGCCCGGACTGACTGGCATGTGCGTGTATATGTAGTGATTCCACTGGACCGTACCGGAGAGTGAATGCCTGGAGGGGCATAACCAAGTATCCACCTGATCCGACCAAGGTCGCACGATGGCATACGACACCAGTGCACCAAGGAGGGACCAGGTGCTACTCCAGGTCAGACCCCGGACACAGCTGTTGACCCACACCGGGGAATACAGGAACAGGCAGGTTAGGCTGC
Organism: Phyllobates terribilis; assembly: GCF_046119375.1. Lineage (NCBI taxonomy): Eukaryota > Metazoa > Chordata > Amphibia > Anura > Dendrobatidae > Phyllobates > Phyllobates terribilis. Next base: position 401,752,897 of record NW_027362761.1, on the reverse strand, counting down.
ACACAGACTGGTGGGTATAGGCAGACACGGCTGGTATGCAGACGGGTGGATGCTGGCAAGCACGACTGGTATGCAAACAGGGAGGTACTGGCAGGTATGGCCGGTATGCAGGCAGGTGGATGCTGGTAAACACGACTGGTATGCAGGCAGGGAGGTACTGGCAGGTACGACAGGTTGGAGCACAAAGTGGATAGGACCCAGTACAGACTGGGACTCAGGAACAGAACCGCAGATGCGGTGGAAAAACACAGCAGAGTGAGGCCGCCCGGAGCGGCGAGCAAGAGCAGAGCAAGACGAGACCGCCAGGAGCGGTGAGTGAGAGTAGAGCAGGACGAGGCCGCCTGGAGCGGTGAGCAAGAGTGGAGCAGGACAAGACTGCCGGAGCAGTGAGCAAAGGGTCAGAGCAGAGCGGGACTGCCGGAGCAGTGAGCAAAGGGTCAGAGCAGAGCGAGACTGCCAGAGCAGTGAGCAAAGGGTCAGAGCAGAGCAAGACTGCCAGAGCAGTGAGCAAAGGGTCAGAGCAGAGCGAGACTGCCGGAGCAGTGAGCAAAGGGTCAGAGCAGAGCGAGACTGCCGGAGCAGTGAGCAAAGGGTCAGAGCAGAGCGAGACTGCCAGAGCAGTGAGCAAAGGGTCAGAGCAGAGCGAGACTGCCGGAGCAATGAGCAAAGGGTCAGAACAGAGCGAGACTGCCGGGGCAGTGAGCAAAGGGTCAGAGCAGAGCGAGACTGCCGGAGCGGTGAGCAAGGCAGAGCAGGCAAGAACCGCCAGAGCGGTGAACAAGGCAGAGCAGGCAAGAACCGCCAGAGCGGTGAACAAGGCAGAGCAGGCAAGAACTGCCAGAGCGGTGAACAAGGCAGAGCAGGCAAGAACCGCCAGAGAGGTGAACAAGGCAGAGCAGGCAAGAACCGCCGGAGCGGTGAACAAGGCAGAGCGGGCAGAAACCGCCGGAGCGGCGAGCAAGGCAGGGCAGAGGGGACAGGGCTCTGTTCACACGGAACAGACTGGAAAGGAAAGGCAGAACCAGATACACACAAGATACTTGCAGTGAAGTAGCGTGTGGACCACAAACTCACAAACGGAAGTACAGTGACAACGAGCAGGAGTTAGGTACGAGTTCAGACTCTGCAGAAAAAGGGAAGATATGGGCGTAGAGAGAAACCATAAACAGGCTGGAAGATAGTTAGGGCAGGAACAGACACTGGGAAAAGACACAAACAACAGATCTAGGTATGCGGCCCCTAGAGGGCAGAAGGAACAGGCTAAGAGCGTGCTCACACGGGCCTGGAATTACAGCCTCCAGGAAAGGCAGAAAGACAGCTGGCTAGAGTGCTCAGACAGGACACAGTTCAGACATGGGAACTGATACCGCAAGGCAGGAAACATAGACAGGACCTGGCACAACAGTAACTAGAAGCGAACTGACAGAACAAGATGCTCAGGCATGGATTCCAAGGAGGAGTTGGTTTAAATACCAGGTGACAGACAGCAATAGGCTGAGGACGCATTAGGGGTGTGTCTGCAGCAGCTACAAGAAACAGGAAGTTCAGCGGGCGTCGCCCTAAGCAGCCAGAGCAGAGCAAAGCAGACAGTATGGAAAGAAGCCAGAGTGGCAGTCTGGACTGAAATCAAGGGCACAGCTCCCACGTGAAAGCCTCTGTGAGATCGGCTTAAGTTAAAGTGAAGTAGATGTGTGGTAAATGTTATTTATTAATTATTTTGTGTGATATAACTATCTGGTTTAAGGGCATAAAAATTGAAAGTTTGAAAGAGTTATTATTTCATAAAGTGACACAGGTCAGAATTGAAAAAATTGGCCTGGTCAGGAAAGTGAAAACAAATTGGGGGTGAAGGGGTTAAAAGGTTTTTCTAAGAACACACTCTTGATGGCCTTTAATATTAGATCAATAGCTGTTGACATTGCACTAAATCAGTGAACGACATAATGATTCTGTATCCATCACAGTGGCCACTGAGTAGACACCGCAAAGTTAGACAGTTAGAGAGAGCAACACCAAGACTAAAGAGACTTCAGCACTTGAGGAAGGGCCACAGCACCTTCAAACAGCTGGTCAACAGGATTGCCAATAGATCTGATATTTGTTTCCTACCCCAAGGATAAACCAGCCACATTGTCATCCTCAAAACGCTTTTTAATGCCAGGGCTTTACAATGGCTATTAGTAAAGGTACAGATTCAGACTTTTTGCCCCTATAGAAAAACACTGAGGTAAAAAAAAAAGATTTGATGTTTTCATTGACGACCAAAACTGAAAGGAAGTCAGCAAAAAATGACAGTTCACACCAAGCAGAGCGCCTTGTTGGGGACATAGCCCTAAAGCAAATTGTACCTTGAATGTCCAAATCCATTGATGCAAAATCATTATTTAGTCAAATATGCTAATGAGGTGTTCAGTGCACCCTTGGTGTAGCCAAGCAGTTAAGTGCACCTCCCACCAGCATTGTTTTGTTTTGTGATATATTTATCTATACTTTATTTAATTAAGTAAATTGCTAATGATGTACATTGTAGTACTAGTCTATCTACTGCATGTGCAGGAAATGTTTTTTTTTTCAAGCATGTCTTGATTGGGATACAGATGTGGTAACGTGGGGCCTTCATTGTCAGGGTACAAATTCTTATTGTTACAAGTAATACAGATAACAATACAATTAATGTGTAACTGGATTCAGCTGTGATGACGAAGTTGAACAACCTGGAACAAAGCCATGTAGCAAGTCCTCCGGGGCTAGTAAATTGTAATTGCATCATTACACTTGGCGGGAAGAATATTCTAATTTTATGCCTTTTCTTGTTTATTTTACTTTTACAGTTCATAAAAATGTTTAGATTTTCTCCTGCTGTAAGCCAAAGCACATTGCAAAGAAAAGAGAGAGCCCAATATCGCACATATACTAGGTAGAAGAATACAGAATAGGAAAGATATATTTGTTTAAATATTAGGATTATTTATTACCACACTACTTTTCAGTGTGGATCAGGCCTTTTCTGCACAGGAAAATGATAGGGGATAGGAACTGTTCCCAAGCCCATATATTGTAATTTGAGGAAAAGCTAATGTAATTATAGTTTTGCGTTTTGACCTCTTCGTTTTTTTTCTGCTCTTTTCTCAAGTTTCAAAAATAAAAAATGTTATAATTTTTTTTCTTTCAGTTAATAATGTTTTAAGTAACAATTTTTTTTTACCCTAACCTTATAACCAAGCCTAATTCTAGCCCTAAGTCTAACCCTAAATCATTCCGTAACCCTAGGGTATGGCTAGTTAAGGCTGGAAAAAGTGTAAAACTATGAAAGCAACTCTTAGTAATGAATGAAGACAGTATTGAAATATTCGAACTCTACATGATTTAATACTATCTTCATTTATTCCATCTAATATTCTGGCATCTCAATCACTGTTTATGTAGAGTGCAGCAGTGCAGATCAGTTTCTTATCGGCTGCTGTACTCTACGTAGGCAGTGACCTAGACCATAAGGCTCATTTCTTATTGTACGGAGCATTTTCATTTCATTATCTGCCTATGCAGGGTGCAGTGGCCAATGAAAAACTCATCTTACCTGCTGCACTTAGCATATGCAGCTCAAGACGGGCACTCGGTACACGCTAGCAGGCGTCAATCACTTCACAAAGCGTGGGAAGTGGCAGGGGGTGAAATTTTGCACCCCCATAAGCTGTGGCGCCAGAGCCAACCACCTTCCTGTCTCCACAATCTACGACACTGGTAGGGGATAGGGACATATGGTGACTACGCTAACAGGCCAAATAATATGTCTACAAAGCTACAACCACAGGCTGTCATGGTTTGCTGAGAGTTGTAGTTTTGTAATAGCTGCAGACCATACTCAAAATAAAGCAAACAGAAGATGCATGCAAAACACGAAGCAAAACTGATTAAATAAATTGTGCATTAGTAATATTCTACACCAATATAGCACATGAAATACAAATAGTCTAATATTATCTGCAAAACGCTCTAATCCTAAAACATGGTAAATAGCAAAAGAATGCTATAAAATATATTTCCTTTATTAATAAATATAAAGGCAAAACAAGATTAAATGCAAATGAGTCACACAGGAAAAGGCGGCAAACACAGAAGGTGGAGACATGCGATATCTTAAAAGCCTGCAAAAACAATGTTTTTTAGGAGTATACAATATCAGGCGAGCCAATGAGTTTTGCAAATAATGGTAACACTGCACACATACAATGCAAGTATTGGAATAAAGATATTGGCATAAAGATGAAAGAACTAAATTTTTAAGAAAGATTAGAGTACAGACAGCTCAAATGTGAATACAATAGATACCAATATGTTCATATACGTACAAGTGCTTTCACTAAATTAGAATATCTTCAAAAATGTAATTTATTTCAGTTCTTCAATACAAAAAGTGAAACTCATATCTTATATAGAGTCTTTACAAACAGAGTGATCTATTTCAAGTGTTTATTTCTGTTAATTTGATGATTATGGCTTACAGCCAATGAAAACACAAGTCATTATCTCAGTGAATTAGAATAATTAACAAAAAACACCTGCAAAGGCTTCCTAAGCATTTAAAAGGGTCCCTTAGTCTGTTTCAGTAGGCGCCACAATCGTGGGGAAGACTGCTGACTTGACAGATGTCCAGAAGGCAGTCATTGACACACTCCACAAGTAGGATAAGCCACAAAAGGTCATTGCTAAAGAAGCTGGCTGTTCACAGAGTGCTGTATCCAAGCATATTAATGGAAAGTTTAGTGGAAGGAAAAAGTGTGGTAAGAAAAGGTGCACAAGCAACTGAGTTAACCGCAGCCTTGAAAGGATTGTTAAGAAAAGGCCATTCAAAAATTTGGGGAAGATTCACAAGGAGTGGACTGCTGCTGGAATCATTGCTTCAAGAGCCACCACACACAGACGTATCCAGTACATGGGCTACAAGTGTCGCATTCCTTGTGTCAAGCCACTCACGACCAATAGACAACGCCAGAAGCGTCTTACCTGGGCCAAAGAGCAAAAGACGTGGACTGTTGCTCAGTGATCCAAGGTGCTGTTTTCAGATGAAAGTACATTTTGCATTTCATTTGGAAATCAAGGTCCCAGAGTCTGGAGGAAGAGTGGAGAGGCCACAATCCAAGCTGCTTAAGGTCTAGTATGAAGTTTCCACAATCAGTGATGGTTTGGGGAGCCATGTCATCTGCTGGTGTAGGTCCACTGTGTTTTATCAAGACCAAAGTCAGCGCAGCCGTCTACCAGGAAATTTTAGAGCATTTCATGCTTCCTTCTGCCGACAAGATTTTTGGAGATGGAAATTTCATTCTCCAGCAGGACTTGGCCCCTGTCCACACTGCCAAAAGTACCAATACCTGGTTTAAACACAACAGTATCACTGTGCTTGATTGGCCAGCAAAGTTGCCTGACCTTAACCCCATAGAGAATCTATGGGGTATTGTCAAGAAGAAGATGAGAGACACCAGACCCAACAATGCAGACAAGCTGAAGGCTGCTATCAAAGCAACCTGGGCTTCCATAACACCTCAGCAGTGCCACAGGCTGATCGCCTCCATGCCGCATTGATGCAGTAATTGATGCAAAAGGAGCCTCGACCAAGTATTGACTGCATTTGCTGAACATACATTTCAGTAGGCCAGCATTTTGGATTTTAAAAACATTTTTCAAGCTGTTGTTATAAAGTATTCTAATTTACTGAGATAATGACTTTTGTGTTTTCATTGGCTGTAAGCCATAATCATCAACATTAACAGAAATAAACACTTATATCACATAGATCACTCTGTAATGACTATAATATATGAGTTTCACTTTTTCTTTTGAAGAACTGAAATAAATTAACTTTTTGATGATATTCTAATTTAGTGAGAAGCACTTATATATACACTGCTCAAAAAAATAAAGGGAACACTTAAACAACAGAATATAACTCCAAGTAAATCAAACTTCTGTGAAATCAAACAGTCCACTTAGGAAACAACACTGATTGATAATCAATTTCACATGCTGTTGTGCAAATGGAATAGACAATAGATGGAAATTATTGGCAATTATCAAGACACACTCAATAAAGGAGTGGTTCTGCAGGTGGGGACCAAAGACCACATCTCAGTACCAATGCTTTCTGGCTGATGTTTTGGTTACTTTTGAATGTTGGTTGTGCTTTCACACTCATGGTAGCATGAGACGGACTCTACAACCCACAGAAGTTGCTCAGGTAGTGCAGCTCATCCAGGATGGCACACCAATGCGATCTGTGGCAAGGTTTGCTGTGTCTGTCAGCGTAGTATCCAGAGGCTGGAGGCGCTACCAGGAGACGTGGAGGGGGCCGTAGGAGGGCAACAACCCAGCAGCAGGACCGCTACCTCCGCCTTTGTCCAAGGAGGAACAGGAGGAGCACTGCCAGAGCCCTGCAAAATGACCTCCAGCAGGCCACAAATGTGCATGTGTCTGCACAAACGGTTAGAAACCGACTCCATGAGGGTGGTATGAGGGCCCGACATCCACAGATGGGGGTTGTGCTCACAGCCCAAAATGGTGCAGGATGCTTGGCATTTGCCACAGAACATCAGGATTGGCAAAGTCGCCACTGGTGCCCTGTGCTCTTCACAGATGAAAGCATGTTCACACTGAGCACATGTGACAGATGTGACAGAGTCTGGAGAAGCCGTGGAGAGCGATCTGCAGCCTGCAACATCCTTCAGCATGATCGGTTTGGCAGTGGGTCAGTAATGGTGTGGGGTGGCATTTCTTTGGAGGGTCGCACAGCCCTCCATGTGCTCGCCAGAGGTAGCCTGACTGCCATTAGGTACCGAGATGAGATCCTCAGACCCCTTGTGAGACCATATGCTGGTGCGGTTGGCCCTGGATTCCTCCTAATGCAGGACAATGCCAGACCTCATGTGGTTGGATTGTGTCAGCAGTTCCTGCAAGATGAAGGCATTGAAGCTATGGACTGGCCTGCCCGTTCCCCAGACCAGAATCCGATTGAGCACATCTGGGACATCATGTCTCGCACCATCCACCCACATCACGTTGCACCACAGACTGTCCAGGAGTTGGCGGATGCTTTAGTCCAGGTCTGGGAGGAGATCCCACAGAAGACCATCCGCAACCTCATCAGGAGCTTGCCTAGGTGTTGTAGGGAGGTCATACAGGCACGTGGAGGCCACACACAATACTGAGACTCATTTTGACTTGTTTTAAGGACATTACATCAAAGTTAGATCAGCCTGTAGTGTGTTTTTCCACTTTAATTTTGGGGGTGACTCCAAATCCAGGCCTCCATTGGTTAATAAATTTGATTTCCATTGATGATTTTTGTGTGATTTTGTTGTCAGCACTTTCAACTTTGTACAGAACAAAGTATTCAATGAGAATATTTAATTCATTCAGATCTAGGATGTGTTATTTGAGTGTTCCCTTTATTTTTTTGAGTAGTGTATTAATAACACATATAACCAGTAGGGCATATAAATTATCCTAGATTTTCAAAGCACTTATGCAAAAGTTTTAGGAATGTGTGGAAAATATGCTGTAGAGTAAGAATGCTATCAAAAATCGAAGTGTTAATAGTTTTTTTATCAATTAACAAATCGCAAAGTGAATGAATAAAAGAGAAATCTAAGATCAATATTTGTTCTAATCACCCTTTGCCTTCAAAACAGCATCAAAGCATCAACTCTTCTATGTACACAGTTTTTGAAGCAACTTGGCAGGGAGGTTGTTCCAAACATCTTGGAGAACTAACCACAGATCTTCTGTCTCATCAAGTGGAAACAAGGCTGTCTCAACTATGCACAAAAATATAGGAAATGAGGTGCAAAACAATGGCAGCCAGTGCTCTGGACCGATGAGTCAAAATTTGAAATATTTGGATGTAACAGAAGGCAGTCTATTTACTAAGGGGCTGGAGAGCAGTACAATAATGAGTGTCAGCAGGCAACAATGACTCATTTTGGAGGTTCCTTTAAAGTTTCGAATGGCATTTCAGCAAATCGCTTTGGGAGTTTGGTCAAGATTAAAGATGTCCTCATGCTGAAAAATACAGGCAGATACTTACCCATCATGCAGTACCATCAGAGAGGTATCTCATTAGTTCCAAAGTTATTAGGCAACAGGTCAATAACCTCAAAAATGCAACCAATATCATTAAGAACTATCTTCAGCGTAAAGAAGAACAAGGAATCCTGGAAGTAATAAGTTTGTCTGGGGATATATGAAGAGACAGAAGGATTTGTCTTCTCTCTGTACTAGTCTATCATTATTAGTTCATTTAATGTAAATGATATCTGTATTTGGTATGTAACCCCTTCTCATGTACAGCACCATGGAATCAATGGTGCTATATAAATTAATAATAATAATAATTTGTGGAAGCCTACATTCACAGAAGATCTGTGGTTAGTTTTCCCCAAAATGCTTGGAATAACCTCCCTGTTAAGTTCCTTTGCAAAACTGGGTGCAAGTGTACCTAGAAGAGTTGATGCCTTGATACTGTTTCGTGGGCGGTCACACCAAATATTGATTTGATTTAGATTTCTCTATTGGTCACTTAATTTGCATTCAATTAATTGACAAAAAAACTATTATTCTATTTTGAAAGCATTCTTACGTCGCAGCATTTTTTCCACAACTGCCTAAAACATTTGCACATTTACTGTAGAACAGGGTAATGAGAATTCTTACCCATAAATGTCTCCTCCTGATGAAGTGGGGTCAGCCCGGGCAAGTATTTCGGCGTGAATCTTTATTTGCTTTAACCTTATTCTGTCTATTTATTTATTAATAAATTAATTAGGAATAAATACATATTTAGGAATTATAATTAAGAATATAATTAAGTAAAATTTATAATGTAATAATTTCATGGTATGGAGGACTCTCCTTCTCTTCCATATTATTGCATCTTGCAAACTTTTCCTCGGGCAAACTGACCTAGAAGATGTTTGAAATAAAATATGATGTTGTGTCACGTACTGAGGTACATTCCATGCCTCCTACAAGGAAGGAATGCATTAATGCTTAACTCTGATAACTGCATTCCATTAGCATTAATTTGTTTTGCTTCATCTTTTCTTCTGTAGTATACATCACTGTGTGCCACATTTCACATGTACTGTTCTTTTCTACTGCCACCCTGCTTTTTATAACTCTCATAATTCTTTTTGCGTGCCTCAAGTTTGTTTTTATCTCAAATTTCCCTTCCTCTAGACAGTACTTTGGCTGCCCTTTCTTCCCCTTTTCTTCCATTTAAGTTTGTTCAGCCAACTCTTAGGCTGCTCTTTATCCCCCTTTTATTTCTTCCAGCCAACTTTTTGGCCACTTTTGTGACAATACCTAGGTTTTCCTATGTTGCTCTAGCACACACTGCCATAGCTTGCAGATGTCCTGTACCTCGGTTTGCCAGTCTTCTCCTTTTCAATAAGGAGTTTATTAAATATATTAAATATATCTTCTTTTCTAGATTTATTACTAGGTGACACAATCCTACTATCTACCTCTCCTACTGCACACGATATGTAGAATGGACATACTACATGTGTACTGTAGGTGATCCATTCTTTTTTCAGTTTTTTTCTGTGTTACTTTTGGTCTGTCCACAGCAATGAAACATCTGTTTAAAGTTTAAAACAATCTCCATATCCAAATTTTGAGATCTCTGATCTCTCTCAGCGCTGTTTGCCAATTATATGCTATGTATTATCCTGTGTTTTCTCTTTGTCTTCCCTGTTTATTTAATTGCCCATTTCTGATTCTAATAGCCAAGGTCTTGTTATTCCATGTTTCCTAAGAACAACCAATAGTTTAGTAACAGATAATTAAGTGCCTTGAACACGGGGTGACAATTGTCTGAACAATCATTCGTATTAATATTCATTCCAGATCATTTCCCAGTGTAAATGGCTCAGTGGCTAGTTATATCGACGATTAGTGCTCATTGTGGTCAATCTTCCCCTTTGCCTGTTCAGTAGTTTCCAAAAAGTTTCTGGAATATTTTCTAATCCAACACCTATTTTAACCAGTTAGTGTCATGGGTGTGTCAGAGGTGACAGACAGTCGCCCCGCAGTTGGTTGCAGGAGATCTCTACATTTGGCATTACAGACATCTTCTTAGAGGCTGTCTCTAGGATCCAGTGGCTACCTCTGTCTGGCTAATTAACACCCTGCATGCTGTGTTTCAGAGGGAGGTGCCAGTGATATTCATTACTACTTGTGAAAGCTTTAGCAAGAGCAGTACTTCGTCCTCTCTGGAGCTTGAGGACGTGTGCGCATTTGTCTGGAGTTCATCTAAAGCTAAGCAATTTCCCCCTGTTTGTCTACCCCTATTGTCTATAGTGTTTAGTGGAGATCAACTAGTGCTCATCTCATCCCTTCCCTAGCTTTAGCCATATGCCAGGGAAAGACAGAGCGCGGTATGTGTGCGGCGATTGGTGAAGAGCCAATACAGGGACGTTAGGGGAGACAGGGTGACGTTAGATCAACCTAGAAGGTCTCTACTTCCCCCCTTTCCCTAGAGTCTGGGCTCCCTTTACCTCTTCCCTTTGTGTTGCACTAAGTTTTTCCCACACCTTGCGTGACAGTCAGTGATACATTAAAGGAATTTTGCTGTATTTTGAAACATTTAGATATTCAATTATGGCAACCAAAATGCTCCAGAATAAATGCATTATCAACTGAAACTAACCTAGAAGGGAAGCCTTTTTAACACTTTAAGTTGTCCATTCTCAAATGAAATTTATGACCAAGATTTTCTTTTCCAATAAGTTGACAAGTTTTTCCTGAACAATGTTTCAATAAAAATAATAGATCGCATGCTTACCATTTAGAGGCCCCTTTCTTGATGGACATAAGGACCTTAAACTTTACAAGAGCACAGATAGAACAATGTTAATTTTATACTCTCTGGGAATGGTCTATCCCGATATATCATTCTAGAGCTAGCTCCAAATCAAGCACTTACTGCAATCTAAAGTATCTGCCTCAATCAGTGTAATATAGCTGTTCATACACATCAGAATAATTTTGGTAGGCTTTGCAAAACCAAGCACTCTAATGCCTTCTGATTGCTTTCCAAAAGAGGATGATTGGGAAATGAGTATCAATCATGCTTGAGTTCAATGCTCTTGGCCCTTTTTTTGATCTGGGAGGTAAATCACTGCTAGAGGCCAAGCATTTATGTGGGGAGATCAGGGAAGATAGTTCTTCCCTGATAAAGTTAGCATATCTCAAGCACAAAAAATAATTATTTTTTTATAGGCATTATTGGCCTTTTCCTTTAATTTTTCGTAACCCAAATTTAATCAAACCACCCAAGTACGAAAATGTTAGACTGACCTTGCAAGGCAGTTCTCCTCAGCTGCACATCTCAAGCTGTACATTGACATTTTTTGCACATAAATGGAGGCCTGGATGTAATAGGGATCTGGAACCAAGTCTGGGAGCCCTAAGGAGAGGAAAACATTACTCAATATTACAGTGTCTAGTTACCATATAAGAATGCAAAAGGTTTATAAATAAGGTAATGAATGCTTTTTGAGATGACTACCAAAAAAGAAGGTCATAAGTGATAGGGAATTAAAAATAAGAATTCTAATCTAGATCAGGATGGTATTCTCAAACAAATGGTGCTTTAGAAAGGTCTTACTAAAGGTCCATCATTGATTATGCCATTATAATCTATCAAGCGGTAGGACATATTGTATAATACTTTAGTTATTTCTTGATGTTGATGTGCTAGAAGATGGAAACATGGGTGAATTTTACAATGGCAGGATGGTAAGATAACTGAATCAAAGCATTTATAATAACTCCCCTTCCTCCCCAAAAATGTCTAAAAAGTGCACCCTTTTATGACAGCAGCATTCTCTATTGACAGTGGCCTCTTTCATCAGGACAATGGGCCCTACCACGCTCCAAAAATAATTTGGGAATGAGTTGAGGTACATGACAACGTATTTAAGATGTTGACTTGGTCTCTAAATTTCCCAAATCTCATTAGTAGTCTCGAAAGCTTTCAGCTTGTTACCATCTTTTCAGTTAGCCATTAAAAGGTATCAACCATTGAGGACTCTCAAATCTTAATACTTTTCTATCTACTGGCTAACACGGTACAAAAATATATATTTTCCCTGTACCGAATCTCACTTAAATTGAGGGATTTGTTTGAAAAACAATCTGATCAATGGAAGCCCTTCCTAGTGACTTATAGGATCCACTCAGAGGTTTTACAGGTCTTATGACATTCATATTGTTAAAGTTGATTTTTTAGCATGAGGGGACCTACACATTAAAATCATTCTACATTAGGTAAAAATATAAGGCTGATCAGCAATCCAGGGGTAGGAACATTTCTATGTGTATGCACTTAATAAAAGAAAATATACTTAGTGGTATCATGCCACCACTTGGTCCATTTTGGATATCCTTCCTGGGATTCATGGCTGAAATTCTGCATCCTCTAAATATAAGTACTTGGTGCTGTTCCACGTGTTGAATTTTTTTATTTCTAATATGATAGGATTATGACTTCTAAAATTGTATAAATGTTTTTATTGCTCAATACATCGGGTTTCATTTGACCCAGTGTAGCAAAAGTTTAAGCATAATATTTCATTGATGTCTGTAGGAAAATCACTGTCAGAACCACATTAATTGCATAAATAGGTGAACTGATAAAGGTAAAAAGTTGCTATACATGGCTTAAAGAGGACCTATCATCTTCTTTATGCATATTTTTTAGTTAATACTTGCATTCACCATCAAAGAGAAATTTTTGAGAATATTTTCTTAGAACTTTGTGAAGTACTGGTCATCTGTTATTCCTCATAGAAATACTGGTGCATCTCATTAAATTAGAATATCATTGAAAAGTTAATTTACTTCAGTTCTTCAATACAAAAGGTGAAACTCATATATTATATAGAGTCATTACAGAGTGATCTATTTCAAGTGTTTATTTCTGTTACAGTTGATGATTATGGCTTACAGCCAATGAAAACACAAAAGTCATTATCTCAGTAAATTACAATACTTTATAACAGGTTGCTTTGATAGCTGCCTTCAGCTTGATTGCATTGTTGGGTCTGGTGTCTCTCATCTTCCTCTTGACAATACCCCATAGATTCTCTATGGGGTTAAGGTCAAGCGAGTTTGCTGGCCAATCAAGCACAGTGATACTGTTGTTTTAAAACCAGGTATTGGTACTTTTGGCAGTGTGGACAGGTGCCAAATCCTGCTGGAGAATGAAATCTCCATCTCCAAAAAGCTTGTCGGCAGAGGGAAGCATGAAGTGCTCTAAAATTTCCTGGTAGATGGCTGCACTGATTTTGATCTTGATAAAACACAGTGGACCTACACCAGCAGATGACATGGCTCCCCAAACCATCACTGATTGTGGAAACTTCACACTAGATCTCAAGCAGCTTGGATTGTGGCCTCTCCACTCTTCCTCCAGACTCTGGGACCTTGATTTCTGTTACAGATCCGGGAGGTGGAACCTCTGTGCCGCGGTGCAAGGAGGGACCCAGAGGGGCGTAACTAAGTATCAACTCAGACCGACCCTGGTCGTACGGCGGCTAACGACTCCGTGACCAGGGAGGG